>NC_087357.1:51456009-51759039 GCF_030014295.1 Loxodonta africana | reverse complement strand
AACGAAGTACACAGAAAAGAAACAAGCTCTCCAAACTCTCTGGCAATATCAAGAAACACTTTTAAAAATCTTGTTGTTTTCTTTCTTTTTTTGTGTGTTTGCTTTTTTTCAGGAAGAGGGTCACCTAGATGAACAATGCACCCCCAATAACAAACCTTTTAACAGTCCATAAAAAATTAATAATGGTAGAATTGTTAATGGTCCTGATACCTCCCCGTGAATTATATACCCATAAGATACATTTGCCAACCAACTACTCTACTGAGGCGTACACAATCTTGGATTACTCTAGAGTATACTGAGTAGAAAAGGGAGCAACTAGTAGCCTGACTTTTTTTTTTTAACTTCAAAGCATCACTGGTTCACATCAAGACCCCAAAGAGCATAAATTTGGAAATGAATAAATTCTATGATGTACAGTTTTCTTGATCAGCAAGGGTGGTCTTAGATTAAGACTGGCTGTTAACCTTGAAAGAGTCAATAGGCCTCACTTACCGCCAAGTTTATTAAGCTTTAAGTAAAGATACAGTACACACAACAACAGCTTTTATGGCAACTGCCTCACAGAAGTCTTGTGACCTCTAGATATGAATTCTAATGTCTTCAAATTCTTCTACACAGAACAGAATTTCGGATTCTCATAGAATACAGATTTTGTGGATACATGGAGTCTGGATGAGCCCCCAAAACTATTACCCTGAGCTAATCTTTAAAGCTTAAACCAGAAATACCCCCTGAAGTCTCCTTAAAACCAAACAATAGTTTAGTTTAACTAGTAAAGGATGTCTTCCTTGAGTATTGTGCTCTTCTAAGATCTATCTGTATTAGATCAAATGGCAACAGCAACTCAAAAGATTAGATAGAAAGCTTAGGGAGCAATGAGTTTATGTTAACGAAGGAGGAACAACTCGGAAAAAGAGGGTGAGAATGATTACACAACTCGAAGAATGTAATCAATGTCATTGAATTGTTCATGTAGAAATTGTTGATGTATGTTCTGCTGTGTACATTCTCAACAACAGCAAAAATAAAAAAATTATTAAAGAAATCTGCACAAAGTATGCATTACCTTCTTGCTACACATTTCTGAGGCATTTTCTTAGCATTTTTGTTACATAACTTCTGTAATATCTAGTGCACAAAAGATAGACTTACTAAATTCTGGCAATCAGCAGAATATAATTCATCCAGTGAACAGTTGGAATTCCCTCTAAAAAACACATTAAAACCATACCTTCCCTTAGGTTTTCTGATATTCCTTTAACATTTGAAAGATTTCTTTATCCTCTTTAACTTACACTTTCTTATATATGTTGATAGAGACATTCAACTGTATATGCAAGTTTTCCAATTATAAATTTAATTCTTCTCTGGTAAATTTGCCTCCATGGATATCACCTAACTCATGTGTTTACCTTTCCAAATAATCTTTCTGTCCTAGAAATCAACATCTACCCAAGTTTTGTTTTCATCTAAGTGCATGAGTGAATAAAAATCCTTTATTTTTTTTTTATTATAGACAAAAGACAGAACAATTAAATAATTAGCACAGCACACTTTAACTAAATTTACCATACATTTTCTCATCTTCCCCCACAAAAAGCACACTATTCCCACATTACCAGAGTAGTTATTAGAGACTATTTTTCAAGCAACTTTAGGTTCCAGCTGGTCTGGTGGCATAGCCATGCATCATCTCCTACGGTGTAAGTTTTCACTGACACAAGTTTCTGGTCATCACTGCATAGCACCATCATTCTGCACCACATGAGCAACACAGTATTGATCTTCAATCTAATCAAACCTTGCCATGGAGAAAATAAATTCCAGTTTTAATTCATGTGACTATGGTTGTGAGAGAGCAATGATAATGACACTACTTCCAAATGATGCCCTGCTATAATTTAGACTGGCTGCAGTTCCCACAAATATATCCCCCTGGCTTGACCCTCCAGCACTGTCAACTGCTGTTGTTGTTAGGTGTTGTAGAGTTGGTTAAAACAGATAATGACCCTATGTACAACAGACCAAAACACTGCCAGGTCCTGAGCCATCCTCACAATCATTGTTATGCTTGATCCCACTGTTGCAGCCACTGTGTCAATCCATCTTGTTAAAGGTCTTCCTAAAGTTAAGTAGCTAAAGTGTAAGGGAGAAATGATGAAGTAAAGAGCTGGACAGAAGATTTCAAAGGTCGGCTAGAGAAGACAAAGTAAAATATTATAATGAAATGTGTAAAGACCTGGAGATAGTAAACCAAAATGGAAGAATACGCTCAGCATTTCTCAAGCTGAAAGAACTGAAGAAAAAGTTCAAGCCTCAAGATTCTATGAGGAAAATACGAAACAATGCAGGAAGCATCAAAGGAAGATGGAAGTAAAATACAGAGTCACTGTACCAGAAATAATTGGTCAACATTCAACTATTTCAGGAGGTAGCATGTGATCAAGAACCAGTGGTACTGAAGGAAGAAGGTCCAAGCTCCATTGAAAGAATTCATGCAAAATAAAGCTTCAGGACTACCAATTGAGATATTTCAGCAAACGGATGCAGCACTGAAAGTGCTCACTCATCTATGCCAAGAAATTTGGAAGACAGCTACCTGACAAACCAACTAGGAGAGATCCATATTTGTACCCATTTCAAAGAGAGGTGATCCAACAGAATATAGAAACTACCAAACAATATCATTACTACCACATGCAAGAAAAAGTGTGCTGAAGATAACCCAAAAGCAGCTGCAGCAGCATATCGACAGGGAGCCGCCAAAATTCATGCTGGATTCAGAAGAGGTCATGGAACAAGGAATATCATTGCTGATGTCAGATGGATCATGGGTGAAAGCAGAGAAAGCCATAAAGATGTTTACCTGCATTTTATTGAGTATGCAAGGGCATTCGACTGTGTGGATCATAACAAATTATAGATAACATTTCAAAGAATGGAAATTCCGGAACACTTAATTGTGCTCCTGATGAAGCTGTGCTTAGACAAAAAGGCAGCAGTTTGAATGGAATGAGGGGATACTGGGTGGTTAAAGTCTGGAAAGGTGTGCATTAGGGCTGTATCCTTTCCCCATATTTATTCAGTCTGTATCCGGAGCAAATAATCTGAGAAGGTGGACTATATGAAGGAAAATGGGGCATCAGGATTGGAGGAAGTCTCATTAACAACCTGCGATATGCAGATGACACAACCTTGCTTGCTTTAAGTGAAGAGGACTTGAAGCACTTACTAATGAAGATCAAAGATCATAGCCTTTAGTATGGATTACACCTCAATATAAAGAAAACAAAAATCCTCACAACTGGACCAATGAACAACATCATGACAAACAGAAGATATTGAGATTGTCAAGAATTTCGTTTTACTTGGATCCACAATCAATGCCCAGGGAAGCAGCAGTCAAGAAATCAAACAACACATTGCAGTGGGCAAATCTGCCACAGAAGACCCCTTTGGAGTGTTAAAAAGCAAAGATGTCACTTTGAGGATTATGGTGCACCTGTCCTGGTATTTTCAATTGTCACTTATACATGTGAAAGCTGGACAATGAATAAGGAAGACGAAAGAAGAATTGACGCCTTTGAATTATGGTGTTGACGAAGAATATTGAATATACCGTGGACTGCCAGAAGAACAAACAAATCTTTCTTGGAAGAAGTACAGCCAGAATGTTTGTTAGAAGCAAGGATGGGGAGACTTCGTCTCACAGACTTTGGACATGTTATCAGTAGGGACCAGTCCATGGAGAAGGACATCATGCACAGTCAGTTACGATCCTTTAAATGCATTGCGTCAGTAAGTAATTCCTGAGTAAGGTTTACATACTCATTTTAAAAGTTATTAGAAAGTATGACGCTCAACAATTTAGTGATATTGTAGTCCATTCATGAACCCTGATGGCACAGTGGTTAAGAGTTTAGGTGCTAACCAAAAGGTCAGCAGTTCGAATCCCCCAGCTGCTCTTTGGAAACCCTATGGGGCAGTTGTACTCTGTCCTACAGAGTTGCTATGAGTCCAAATCAACTTGACGGCAACAGGTTTTTGGTTTTCTTTTTCTTTTTATAGCGCATTCATAGATCACCTCATTATCTTTTTTTTAGGTGGACTGCAAAGTGTTGTCAGATTACTGAAAAATGTTTTTCCTATCTGAGATAACAAGTTTGCCTAACAGCCATCTTCACTTGATTCAACAAAACAAATACAGTTTTCAAGTCCCCAGACCCCCTTAGGTGTTAGGAGCCAGTGTTGGTTAAGCTGCCAAAAGTATTATTGCCAGTAAGTATATACAGGCAGAGTGCAACTAAAGTATACCGTTTACTTGCAATAGCATTGCATCTCTGAGAAGGTTGTAGATCGGGTATATTCAACTTCTAGGCGAAGTTCAGTCAGAGTGTGCTAAAGTCTCGATATAATTGACCCTTGTGAATTTCTAGGATCAAATCATCAGTGATATGTGGATATCATGTAATTTCAATATTCATCTTCTTGGTCACTATTCTGACTTCATAAATGTTTGTTTATATCCTATCTTAGTCATCTAGTGCTGCTATAATAGAAATACTACAAGTGGATGCCTTTAAGCAAGAGAAATTTATTGTCTCACCATTTAGGAAACTAGAAGTCCAAATTCAGAGCAAGGAAAGGCTTTCTCTCTCTGTCAACTCCGGATGAAGGTCCTTGTAATTAACCTTCTCCTGCTCTAGGAGCTTCTCAGGCAGAGGGATCCTGGGTCCAAAGCATGTACTCTGCTCCTGGAGTCATATAAGGTCCCTTCTCTCTCTGCTCACTTCTCTCTTTTATATCTCAAAAGAAATTGATTGAAAATACAACCTAATCTTGTAGGTTGAATTCTCCTTCATGAACATAACTACCTCTAATCCTGCCTCATTAACATCACAGAAGCAGGATTACAACACATAGGAAAATCACATCAGAATACAAAATGGTGGACAATCACCCAATACTTGGAATCATGGCCTAGGCAAATTGACACATTTTTGAGGGACACAATCCAATCCACAACATATCTCATCCTGTCCTCAACCACATCTGTTTAGTTAAAAGAGCAAAGTAGACTCTGGCATACTGGGATGTTAGTGGCAATGGCTTAAGAGGTATTGTTCTTTACAGTGTGTAATCTCAGCTGGCAGCCAAGAATATCAGTTCAGGTCAAAGTCAGGATTTCTCTCAGGTCTCTAAATTTAGTAATATAATAAACATAACCAACAGAACAAGATCCAAATGATACATTTTAACTTTGCTCTGAAATACTTCTTTTAGAAAAAAATATGAAGGCATTCTTTCTTGAAATCTTTATTAAATTTATGTGTTCCCCTTTCCCTATGTCACAATTTCACCTTGTCTTCTATTTAATATTTTTCTTAACACAGATTCAGTCTCCCCAGGTGAGGATTGCTGATTCTACTGTACTTTCTATCCACGGAGTGAGCTCTTCCTGCTTGCCAGAGCTTTCCCTTTTGTCCATTCCCAGGAAGAAGGAGTAGGTTTTAAAAAAAAGTAAAATTGATAGGGCTATTTCTATGCCTAGGCAGTGAGGCATAGTTACCTAAATGAGGTAAAATCATAATTCAGTCCCTTGTTTCCTCAGGAATATTCACTGCCAAATTCAGAATTTAAGTGGTGTCCTCAACAGCGTTGTCTCCTTCTAATGGGATATGTAACGCAATTATGGGCATGGTAAAATTGGATTCAGTTAAACAAATGAAAAAAATTAATGAGTGGGAAATATATATAATTGTGTCATTGCATCACCCCCCACCCCCAATCCCTACTCCCATATCCATCAATTTTTTTTTCTAAAAGTGACTTTTCCTTAATGAACTCATATATTCAAATGAACACATTCACATAATTGAGTCGACCAGTGCTTCATTTCCTTTTTACTCCCCTGCTTTATTAACAGATATTTCATTGACTCCAGTTCTCAATCAAGTGGATGTTCTGTGGATGGTAAAGAAAATGATAGGTCCGTAGAAGGTTATGGTTTTCTAATACATTTTTTGTACAATAAAAACCCACTGCTGTCGAGTTGATTCTGACTCATAGCAACCTTATAGGGCAGAGTAGAATTGCCCCATATAGAGTTTCCAAGGAGCGCCTGGTGGTTTTGAACTGCTGACCTTTTGGTTAGCAGCCATAGCACTTAACCACTACGCCACCAGGGTTTCCTTTTGCACAGTAGTATCACTGAAATAAGTTCCTTTATCTGATGAAATCCAGACAGACCAAATTGATATAATCTATTGTTCTAAACATTAATTATAATTTTGGTCACTGCTTTGGTCATAGGGTAAGCAAAGCTCTAAATAGAATATGTGTCTATTGAAGTCAGGATCCATTTGAAGCCATCTGGGGGTACTACCTGTTATGTGCTGACCCTTGTTCTTGCAAAGCTGTCTTTAGGGGATGCCTTTCTTTTAACATCCTTTATTAGCCTTTACCTTTTTAGCAACTTTGGAGAAATTAAATACCTTTATGATGACTCACTTAATGTACCCAGATAGCTAGCTAGCTACCTCCAGAGTCCAGATCCTTATGCTGGCTTTTGTGCTCTAGCTCCTTTCTGAGACAAAAGCTTACCTTTTCTAGTGGGCAGTTATGCACTGCTGTATTTCTTCTCTGAAATCCCATTGGCCTTTCTATAACTGAATTCTCTACATTGGTATGGTCTTAATTGTCAAATCATAAAGTGCCCATTTTTCTGACTATATGGCACGGTCTTTGGTCAATGCCCACAGATCTAAAAATATATATTGCCCTGGGGCTAAAAACCCAATTTTTCTTCCAATGTCATACACACTGTCCTCAATTCTTCCCGCTGTGCACATTCACCTCTGCTTTCTTAGCAGAATTCCAAACTGCATCACATATTTCAATTTGGAGACTTCCATCAGTAAACCAACGGCCAGGTTTGTTTTCATAGGGGCACAGTTATAGTAGAAGCTGGCAGTTCTCCTAAGTGTTCTATTGTCAGTTCGGAGGTTCGGAGTAGTTTTAATCAAAACTGTGACCAAATAAAACTAGATGAAGTCCTACCTCGTATCTAACTGTAGGTCAGCAATTGTAAAACTCTCCATCCACATGTGAAATCCATTCCAATTATGCATGCAATATTGCCACTGCAGGTATGTTTTACTTTCTTATTATTCAATTTGTAGTCTCACCAAACCCCAGTGCCTTCTACCACAGTATCATCATACTTCCCAAGTTTTATGTTTGTTTCCATTCATATTGTCCTCCTATTGTCCAGCAGGTATTATAGTACATTATGTGCCAGGACCTAATAATCCCCAAAATCGCTGTTAATCATCCCGGACATTCAACTTCAACCATAACCCTGAATACTCCACGAGGAGACAGGGGAAGAGATCCTGGCACTCAAGTAAAATATCTATTGGAGAAGCATGTTGCTGGTCAAATCTAGGTTTGCTAGTACCTGAAACACCTCAACCACTTCACTGAGATATTCCATCTTCAGAAGACGAAGAAATCGGACAGTGGCCATTCTCAACACAAACTTACCACACTTCCAACTTTGTCCATCCAAAAATAATGATGGTGCCACCTTTAAATTCTGGTAAATTGTTTCCTTTCTGAATATCACAACCAACCAATGATCAGAACTCAGTGTGAGCAATCCCTTCCATTCAGCTATGTCATATTAGATTTAAAAATTTAGCTCTTTAAATACTTAACTAAATAGTTCAAGGCAGATTACTTGATGTGCTGACAGTGTTTTTCAATAGAATCCCTCACCTATTTAGAGTGTAACTCCTAGTTTCTGTAGTCATCCATCTACTACTATTCTGTGCCTGGATGGTGTGTCAATTGACTAATGGCTTCAGTGGATTAGTATCACAAGTGAACGCCACATCTTTCCAAAGTCCTTGACATAAACCCTTCGGTGTAAAATAAGGGCCGTATTTTTGGTTTGTTTGTTTGTTGTCTCAAGACCAATTTTGGCTGGATAGGTTGCTCGATTATTATTTTTTTTCATTTAGTAGTTTTATTTAATTAAAATAGTTAGCAGCCACAATAAATGGTATTTTACTGACTTTCCCCTCCTCTGTTCTCCGAAGGACTGAGTTTGCTTTCTCAATCCCTTGGGGACCAGAGAGGCATCAAAATTTCCTTAGTATGGTTTGTCCCCAATAATCCTTCATGTCTTCTGCAAATCAAGACAGTTTAACTTCTTCCTTTCGAATCTGAATGCCTTCAGTTTTTGTTGGTCCTTTATGTGCTTTGTGGCACTGACTAGAACATCCAGTACAATGTCGAATAGAAGCAGTGAGAACAGACATGCTTGTCTTGTTCCTGAACTTAGGGAAAAGCACGTAACCTTTCACCATCAAATATAATGTTAGCTGTAGATTTTTTTTGTAGATACTTTTCATCAGGTCGAAGAAGTTACCCTTTATCCCTAGGTTGTTGGGAGTTTTTATTGTAAATGGAGCTTGGATTCAGTCAAATGCGTTTTCTTCATTTATTGCAATTAGCATGTGGTTTTGTCCTTTATTCTATAGATATATCATAAATTGATTGAATGTCTCAATTTCACCTTTAATCTGAAGAACAGTTTTGCTAAATATGGTATTCTTGGTTGATAGTGTTTTATTGTATCCCCCACCCCACCGCAGTCTGCAAATATCGTTCCTCTGCCTTTTGCCCTCCGCTGTTTTTGATAAGAAAAACCCAAACCAAACACATTGCTGTTGAGTCGATTCCAACTCATAGAAACTTTATAGGACAAACTGCCCCATAGGGTTTCCAAGACTGTAATCTTTACAGAAGCAGACTGCCACACCTTTCTCCCATGAAAAGGCTGAAATGGTTCAAACTGCTGACCTTTCACTCAGCAGCTGGCCTTTCAGTTAGCAACCACACCCTTAATCAGTGCACCACCAGGGCTCCTTTTTGATAAAAAAAGTCAACCATAAATCATACTGTTCTTCCCTGAATGAGATGAGAATTTTTTTTTTTCACTTGCTGCTTTCAAGTTTTTCTTTTTATTATTTTTTTTAGCCTGACTTCTTACAGGTTGTCTCTGCTTCTTCATAGTTTAGTGTCAGCCCATGGTTTGGGCAGAGGTTTCCTCAAATGCGTTAGGGCTGTAAGGTTTCCACTCTCTGCCAACTGATCTGAGTTTGGGTTGGGGAGGACATTCGAAGTTCAAGTAGTTCAAACTTCCTTGAAATTTAAATTCTTCTGGGGTTTCTAGCATCTCCTGTATGCATATGTGTAGGTATGGAGAGCTTGTTTGTCCCTGCTCTGGTGCTCTCACCTTCATTTCAATAAATTTCTGAGTTGTTAGCAACTTACCCCAAGTGGGACTGCAACCTCAGACTGGCAGAGCTGAGACTTTCCTATCCAATTCCTACTATGCTTGCTACTTTTACTACCAAAAACCAAACCCACTGCCGTCAAGTTGATTCTGACTCATAGTGACCCTATAGGACAGAGTAGAACTACTCCACAGGGTTTCCAAGGAGTGGCTGGTGAATTCGAACTGCCAACCTGTAGGTTAGCAGTTGAGCTCTTAACCACTTTGCCACCAGGGCTCTGCTACTTTTACTAACTCCCCTCCGAACTGAGTCTGTTTTCCCTTGCAGCAAAGCTCCTGCTTTCCACGGCCAGCCCTACCCTTGTAAAAGTTCCGTGCGGGCTGATCTCGGAGCAGGGATGAGACCAGATCCAAGCAAGATGGCCACTGACTCTTGATTTTCTTTTTTTTTTAAAGTCATAGCAGTTCTTCATGAATGTCGTTATGAGCCTTCTGTTCAATTCCGACTCATAGTGACCCTAAGTGAAAAAGTAGAACTGCCTAATAGGGTTTCCCAGGGTGTAACTTTTAAGGAAGCAGATATCCAGGTCTTTTCTCCCACAGAGCCAGTGGATGGGTTCAAATTGCCAGCCTTTTGGTTAGCAGCAGTGGAGTGCTTAATTAACCATTACACCACCAGTGTGCCTCCCTCTTCATGATAAGGTCTCTCAGTTTGTTGTTTGCTTTGCAAATACTCTAGAGCCCTAAAATTATGTTTTTGACAATTTTGCTTAGATTTTTATTTGGGGGAAAGTAATTCTCTAACCTCTTCGTACAACTACAGCCAGAAGTGCTGACTCCTAGCTAACTAATGCTCTTTGAGTCATTAAAAAAAAAAAAAAAATTCCTTCTGGTGGTATGGTTGGTACTGATGTATAATATAAAGAAAAAAACAGTTTTTTTGAAAATAGGGAGCCTTGTGATGAAGTAGAAGGAAGAAAATAAATGAAATAAACACACTATATAATCAGGGAGAAAAAAATCTTTTTTTCTTAGTCGTCAAATCTTTTAAGTGAATATTTTTACAATTATTTCTATAGAGGATTGTGACTTTTATTCTATCCCTGATTTTTTTTTCTTTTGCAGCCTCGTTTTGAATTTCTTTTGTTCAGTTTATGATCTAATATTCTTTACATGTATCCTTTTACATAAAGTCATATTTCTCAATTACACAGACACAGGAAGGAGACAAAATGGAAACGCAATAGCAGAGGCAAATCAGAATGTTTTTTTCTTTCTTTCTTTGTTGTTTTTGTGGAGCTGGGGAAAAGGCTGGAATCTACCCATATTGAAAGACTGAGAGGAAGCAGTTATGGGAGGGTGAGATTAAACTTCCTACAAGGGCGTAATTTATTATGGAGAAGAAATACATAAGCAAATAACTCCTAGTGTTTCTTACCCTTTAGATATCATATATATTTAAGTAAAACAATTAAGAATCTTATATTTTATTTTGCTTTCATTTTCTAAAATGTCAGCAACACTTTGGTTTCTCCATGTAAATCAATGCCTCCTTTCCTTGATTTTATTTAGGAGGCCAATTTACTGTCTAAATTAGGATCAGATTTCATATGACTCCATCTCATAGGCTGCTGTTCATGGAGTCATTGAGTTGTAATTAAATTAGATCCCCATCATAGACACCGTGAAATTAATATCTACAGTTCTACTCAATACTATATAATAAACTTCAGAAGGGATACCTATTGTATACTATGATCGAGGTTAAAAAATATGCCTTGAGTTTTCAAGATCTTATGCTAACATTGACTGGGTTTTCAGAGTTCGAGTCTTGCTCCCTTTTCTAATCTTGAATCACCAATAATTTCTTCTCACTATTTGGGTTTGCATGCATGCAGACTCAATTATATTGATTGCCTAAGCCACTATTTTATTATTTGATTCTAAAAGACAGCTTCTTAAAAGGGACTGAAAAATTGTATAACTCTATTTAAGTAACATAAACATAGAATTCATTTGTGGCTTGTTTGTCTAGCCTTTCTACCTGCTAATGGTTTCTTTGGAATATGTTAGCTTATCTGTAGTTGGCTGCCTCTGCAATTCGGGGGTGTTTCTATCACCTTTGCTTTGCAGTGCTGTTGGCATTTACACACCTCCCAGATGGATGCCTTCTTCAGTTTAATTATCATTCAGCTTATCCTCCCTTCCGACATCATTTATGAAAATGTTAAATAAGACCAGCCGCAATACCTATATCCCTGAAGCACACTCCACAGCACCTCTTTTTGATGCACTGCCATTTATCATTAAATTCCTTTGGCCAGTGTAAGTCCCAGGAAGAATGTTAATATTGAATTCAATTTGAGCTAAATTTTAATTAAGACTTCCTGTGATATTGTGTTAAGTGATTCATTATAATCAAAATTGATATCTCCTCTGCTACCCCTAACCTCTAATTTTTTAATTTTATCTGTCCACAAAGGAGAATGAGTTTATCTGGCTTGAATAGTTTTCCATAAATATGCATCATTCATTTTGACTGTTTCTGCAAATAGTTCTCTTTTGCCTTGAGGGCTATGCCTGTCATTCTCAAACAAGTCCCAGAATCATGTTATGAAATGTCTTTCATTCTGTCAACCACATCTGTCCATCCCCAGATACCCAATCTCAGGACTTAAAAAATAATTCCAGTCTCTCAAATGCCTTTATTTTTCTTCTCAGCTATTTCTGTTGTTCCTATTTCTGTGTACGTTGTCATTTTAAATGTACAGCATGATAAAAATAGAACTACAATATGCACAGTATGTCTCTTAAGCATTTTGGCATGCATAAAGTACTTGGTTTAGATTTCCTCAGGTCATTAGACATGGACCTTCAAGTGGACCATTTATTAACACGGGGTCCCTGAAATTGAATTCAAGTTTCAAGGTAAATGCGCACATTTCTTTTTTTTTTCTAGAAGTGTGCTAGAGTTTCCACCAAACCACAAAAGTGTCTATGATCCCCAAGTAGGTTAAGAACTACTATTTTAAAGCAGTGAAACTCAGGAATTAGAAAAATACAAGAAATATAAGAACGTGCCAGTAAATAAGAACAATTTTTTTGCAAGTTAATTCATTACAATTATGCTTATTTTCTTTACTCAGCAGATAGCTTTTGTTTTTCCCTCCATCACTTTCTATGATAAAAACAGAAAATTCTGTGAATACATGTGAAATTCCTATTATAATATTTCTTCCTGGGTTCCATTTTTATTTATTTTCTCTTAAGTAAATGTATATTTATCAGGAAATCAAAAACCCTTATTTAATAAAATAAGTAATTATTATCTTAATTCTGCTTTATGAAATTAATAATATCTCTTCTGTTTTTATGCATAATGGCCCAAATACAGTCTTTAACTATTAGTTACAAGTTTCCCCAAAATGGTTATAAACATGTGCAACATTAGCCTTACAGATGTTTGTGTAATATAATTTCAGGGGCTCTAAATAGATTTTCTGTCCTCAAAAAAATATTTTATGGGCTACATTAGCCTTGGTCTTCTCCAATTGGTGATGCATTTGTCTGATTTGACATAGATCTTGCCAGTCCTTCATAAGTCAGTTACGAACAAGATTACAGGAGTCCTTCGTAAAGCCAGTTGTAAATAAGGACAGGACAAGAGAGTCTCTGGGAGATTGTGCAGAAAGGATTATGGATTAAAAAAATGAGAGCAAAAGGAAAAAGAGAAGTAATAAGGGCAAACATCACCTATTTTATTTTTTCCAGGTCTCATTCTGTAGCAATACATGTTTATATGCCAAGAACAGGAGGTAAGATAGAGAAAATTATATTTCCTATAGAGATATTAGATTTTCTGTTAGGACTTTCCACTTTTATTAAATTAAAATAAAGGTAATTTTCAAGAACCAAAAACTTTTTTTCTTATCACTCCCTCAAGGAAAAAAAAAATCAAGGCATGATTGTTTCAGTATCTTAACAGAACACAGTAGTTTCAATTCAAGAAAACAAGAGTCTATGTGCTAAGAAAACTTTCTTTACTTTTTTTTTTTTTTTTTTCTGTCTTTGAAAGCAAGCTTCTTTTGGGGGGAATAAAAATGACACAGTGGTGAAAGGTTGAGTCCCAAGAGGATTTATGTTGTGATTTTCAATTCCAGCTCACTGCAGTCGACGCAGATGAAGGGTCAAATGGGGAGATCACATATGAAATCCTGGTTGGGGATCAGGGAGACTTCATCATCAATAAAACAACAGGGCTTATCACCATCGCTCCAGGGGTGGAACTGATAGTCGGGCGGACCTACGCGCTCACTGTCCAAGCAGCAGATAATCCTCCTCCTGCGGAGAGAAGGTAATTTATGTTAGAACCAATGCTGTCTTTTCATAGCTCTCCTTTAACCCCATAATTAAATTTAAGAAGTGCAGCAAGCATTCTTTTATCCTCGAAACATCGAAATTAGGTCAGGAAATCAGAGGGACCAGATTCTCAGAAACTGCATATTCTTATTTGGTTAAATTGTGGGGAAAGGACAATAAAGACAAGATTAAACCACAGAATAATTAACTATGATTTCACAGTTACAGAAGGACATGGGTCTCTGTGCTAGGTGGGAACTGGGAAATATCAGAGGCATGTTTTCAATTTATTACTGCAAAGCAAGATTGCTGATCCTGAGAGAAGGGCTCTTTCCTTCAAAGAAGGTCACAGATGTGCCAATAGCAAGTGATATCTCCTCGTTTTGAAGCCGCCTCTGGTGTCTGGACGCTTATTCACATCACATATATAAAGATTTCCTGCTACTCAAAACCAATCGATCTAATCCCTCGCCTGAGATATCTCTTTTATTAATTTCTTATTTATTTCCAGATTTTCAGTATGCACTTCAAGAAAATATAATGAATGTAAACACACTCCTGCACGTTTTCTTTTTTTTTTCTTCCTTCACAATACATCTTGACGATCTTTCCATATGAACACTGGACAACTTTTTAAATTGTTCTTCGCAGCTACATAATGTTCCTTCATATAGATTTAATACTGTTTATTTAAGAAGCCCATTATTGATAGACATTTCAATTTTTTTAGTGACTTCCATTTACTGACAATGAAGAAATAAACAATATTGCACATGCATTTTTTTATAGTTTCTACATGTTCAATTTAGTGACATTGATTACATTCTTTGAGTTGTGCAATCATTCTCACCCTCCTTTTCTGAGTTTTTCCTCCCTCATTAACATGAACTCACTGCCCCTAAGGTTCCTATGTAATCTTTCGAGTTGCTGTTGTGAGTTTGATCCCATATACATAGTTCTTAAAACAGCATAATGCTCAAGGCAGACCTTTTTTACTAGTTAAGCTAAACCACTGTTCATTTTTAAGAAGACTTCAGGGGTTATTTTTGGCTTAAGGCTTAAAAATCTTTAAGTATGTTAAAAATCCTTAACTATCTCAGGGCAATAGTTTGAGGGGCTCATCCACCCTCCATGGCTCCGAAACACATGCATGATTTTGAATGCGTACAAGTGTATCAATAGAGTACATTGCCAGCACTGAGACCAAAGAGCGTATGCAATTGTAAGTTTTATGGATTCCTATCAAATTGCCTTCTATGGGGCTTCTAACAATTTACAATTTCAACTGCAAAGTCTGGGTTCTCCAAGACATTTATGAAGACACATCGTAATGTGGGTGTGCTGAGCAGGCTTCCTAAACAAGAAGAGCTTAGGAGAATGTGTAGGAGTTACCCATTTGAAGAAAATATGTGCCCTTATTTACACAGCCCAAGATGTTTGCGATAACCTGGTGTTTATGGATGATCGAAAGCCATTCAGTGTTACTAGTGCATAAACTGTGTTCCTAGAAGTGGCAAGAGACTCAAGGGCCATATCATCGGAATTCTAGTATAGTTTGTTAAGATGCTTCAAGTTTATCCAGTCGATGAAGGAAGTCTTTGAGCAAGAACTTTAAATTGCAAAGTCATGTGAGAAGATGCCAGTTTCTGGAAAATCACTCTTGATATCCATATGGAAGATGGATTTGTTAGGGACAAAACTGGAAGTCAAAAACTTAGGTAGAACACCACCACCGGAAGACTTCAGGAGAGAGAGATGTTGCTGATGACATGAATTGGGCATGGTAGGAAGAATGTAGAGAAGGTGACAGAGAGACCACATGTTACATTGCAGAATTGTATAATGATCAGGGAGATGGACTTGTCAAGAAAAACTTCCAGGCTTCTATCTAAGATGACTGAGTGGTGGTGATTCCAAGATGGTGAACATGATTTGTGTTAAAGGGATGAGTTGAATTTTAGGTACAGTTGGTTGGATATGGCCATAGTAAATATATCCAAAAAGCAATAGCTGTATATGTTTGAATCTGAGAAAACAGTCAAGGGCTGTTTCTTGTGAAGAAGCATATAAGATATTTTTATATATTGAGTTGTTACAGAATCTAAAATAAGAGTCAAATACATTTTGAATAAATTTTAAATAATAGCTCCATTCATGCTGGGCCATTCTGAAAAGCAGTTAAAAATGATTGGCTCAATTTGTTGAGTATGCATGAAGCCAGGTGCTGTGAACTACTTTATAAACATCATTTTTAATCTTAACGACATTTGGAATTTTGCACAATTGTATTTATTTTTTCAAGCAGGAATCTAAGACTGAAACAGGATAATTGGCTTGCTTAGATCCCTCTGTAATTAAATGGTAGAACCATAACTTGAACTCAGGGCTATTGCATTCCAAAACTTTCTCCCCTAAAAATCTCCCCTACCATGTTTAATATTCTTAACCTTTCATAGTTGCTATTCTGGAGAAAAACTACTGAACTTGCTGAAAGCAATACTAATAATGGTAACGATGAGGATAAAGGTAAATTTTTTTCATTTAAACTTTCTTTAAAACCCCTCAATATTCATCAATTTATTTTTTACTATTTTTTAATCGAAGATAATTTTGTTCTAAATAGATCAAGTCTGAACTACACATGCTTGCGTACTATGATTTACATGTTTTATAAGTTTATTGATTATTTAATGACAGATTTTATTATTCACTTCTTGCTCAGTTCTTATTTCTAAGTCATATCAACAATTTGCCAAGATATGCTGATGCCTATGATAATCAGTACAATAACAGGTTTTTACTTGATTAAAATTGCATTCCACTCGAGGAAACAAAGTGTCAGAATCTGAGTATATAGGCCTTTTCAGTGACACCATGTATTTAGTTGACCTAAACTCACTGTTTTCCTTTTAGACAATGGCTTGGATACTAAAAGATCACCTTATAATGTTTAGGCAAACATCAAGTGTAACCTGAAAAGAATAAAGTCCACAAACTTCCATTCTACCTGCTGGGATAATGTGATGGTTGCTGTAGGATAATGATATTTTCTATTTTTTACTGGGAAATTAATCTTTCAAATTGAGTTGATGAATGAGCCGAAGAGTTGTGATGCTTTGCTTTCAGTATTTCCTTTGAAGGAAAATATTATTTGCATTATGAACATAACAGTATATATTATAATAACTATATACTATACATGGAAAACCTAGTGGTATAGTGGTTAAGAGCTACAGCTGCTAACCAGAAAGGCCCGCAGTCCAAAATCACCAGGTGCTCCTTGGAAACCCTATGGGGTAGTTCTACTCTGTCCTATAGGGTCACTACCTAGTCAGCAACAGTGGCGTGTAAACCTAATTAAATAACAACAAAAATTTCAGCCGCACCATTCAGAATGTGGTCAAGTTTCTTTTCATATTGACAACTTCAATTCATACATTTAAACGACATTGATTCTCCAGATAAAGCCTATGTAAATGAACTGTTTATGTATTTGTTCCTCTTTAGACAAACTAGCTAAAAATTCAGAGATTGAGAGTACACATAAATTATAACAATTGCTTGTATGTTTTTAGTCTTTGGTAAGTATATAAAGACAGATAAAAACCAAAAGACTAAAAATATCATAAGATATTTTGGCATGTAATTTACTCAAGTGCTGTATGTAGGTCTTTTACTTATTTAATTCAATTAAATTGAATAAATAATCGTAATCTGAATAAAGTACTATTACTAGATATTTATGAAGATATGGAGATTAAAAGACAACCCCTGCCCCTAAATAACTTAACATTTAAAAAATGGTAACATAATTGATACCTGGCATTTCATACATTTTTATGGAATCCAAAGCTGTACTTAATTAGCACAAGATAATCCTTTCTCAAAATTAAATTAATTTTTCCATTGTGAATATATTTATGAATATTTGTGTATGAATATATATATTCTTTTAAGAGGTTTAAATAAAATATTTAACACTAATAAAGAAATAATGGGAGTCTTTTATTATTCATTCATTTAATAAAAATTTACTGAGTTCCCACAAATCTTAGTCTCTTAGGCAGAGCGTGAAGAACTAAGATAACATCTCTGTCCTCATGTCATTCATATGGAGGTATGGGTAAACCTAGACGTGCAGTAGTAGATAAATACATGCTATAAGAGCCACTCAAGTCAATGAATCATCTACTTCACCAGGGGTATGTGTGGATGAGAAAAACCACAGGGAAAAATACAAAACTCATGCTCGAGGTTGGTCTAAAAAGTTTGCAAGTTCACCAGTTGGATAGGAATAGAAATGGGGTTTCGAAGTAGAGGGAACATCAAGAGCAAACACGTGGAGACATGATAGAGAACAGGGTATTGTGGGGAGAATGTATGGCCTGGCACATCTGATCGTAACACTGCCCAGATTAAAATCTGTTAATCAACTCCCATTGTTATAAAGGTACCATTTAAATCCATAGGCGAGTGCCAGAATGATCCGGCCCTTGCCCAGCACTGTATTTTAACTCCTACCACTACTCTTTTTATATTTTTTGTTTTAGTCACATAAAAACTATAATTGTCTTGTTTATTGCTCTGTGAATTTGCACACGGCTTTTCCTCTGCCTGTAACACCCTGCGTTTTGACACATAAACACATCGTGCATAAAACTCTGCCCTGGTAACTTCCCCTGAGTTTTCTCTGACCTGTCGGTGTTTTAAGTCCAAAGCCTTTGCTTCTATAGATCCCTCTGCACACGTCCAAAATAGTGAAATAGAGCCTGTGAATGTTGCACTCTAAATACAGCTTTTCTAGCATAATGTTTGTGGGAGACAAAAGAAGGCAACTCCTCTGCTTTCAAGTCTACTAGGGAAGAACTCGACTGCTAACCAAAAGGTCGGCAGTTCAAATCCACCAGTTGCCCCTTGGGAACCCTATGGGGCAGTTCTACTCTGTCCTATAAGGTTGCTATGAGTCAGAATCCACTCGACGGCAATGGATTTTTTTTTTTTTTTTTTTTTTTAGGGAAAGCAATATAAATATCTATAACCATCTCAGAAACAAGGTAGAATGTAGAGCTACACATAGCACCTTCTAGCACATAAAAAAAAAAAAAAAATACTGGCACATTAATAGCAAATTACAGTACAAAGTGTACACCCTCTACAAGCCAGTAAAATTATCTCATTACTACTGAGTACTTTTATCAGAAAAACTTGACTTTTTTTTTTTAATTACGCCATTTCCCAAGTTAAAGCAATTTTAATGTATCTTTCCAAACTGGTCTGTATTCACATTTTATTCTGTTCTTATAATAAATGCTAAGGCAGAAGTTATGTTCTTGGTATAAAAAATTAAAATTAATTGTTATATCATAGTCTAAGTCCAAGACCTGAACTAATTTATTGTTTCCTATTTTTATCTAGGATTAATATCCTTCGGTACAAGCCAGGGGCATTTTATACTCATATACAGAAACATACACTTCAGATTAGTGAAAGTTTTCCAATTTACTTCCTAAATCTAGTCTTGTGAGATGTTGGGAGAAAGGGTAAACACATTTAAAATCCAGAATACTTGCTTTTAAGTTTAGCTGCCGTTGCTAATAACTTCGTAACCTGAGTCAATCACTTAAACTTTCTGAATTTCTAATCTCCTTTTGTAAAATGCGACAGTTAAATTTAATGGGTTCTAGGGTTTTTTAAAATCTCAAGATTATCTGAGAAAATACATTACTTTTCTTATGCTACTTCGACCTTCCTTGCCAAATAAAAAAAAAAAATCTTTATGATTTTCATTTTTTGAAATTGGAGATTTATCTGCAGCAAGCTGACTATATTAGAAAAATAAAATTTGTATTATGTAGATGCTCAGTTTTATGCATTTAAGACCAGTTATAAAACATAAATACAAAATGCTCACATAAAAAAGTTATTATTTATCTAGTGACTGCTCTGTTTTATTATGTGCTTAACTGATACTGTTGAATTACTACTATTTATTATTACACTAATGCTATCATTTTATTGTTAATGCTATTGGTATTCAATTTTAGGAAAGCTAACTGACACAGTGCTGACATCAGGGATAAAATGGACATAGCACTTTAAAAAGCAATAACTCT
The DNA here is from genome assembly GCF_030014295.1 of Loxodonta africana. NCBI lineage: Eukaryota > Metazoa > Chordata > Mammalia > Proboscidea > Elephantidae > Loxodonta > Loxodonta africana. The sequence goes on along the minus strand of NC_087357.1, from coordinate 51,739,260 downwards.
CAAGAAGGTTGGTACTTATTTAAACACATTGTAGGGAAGTGCTAGGATGTTGAGGATGAAAAATGGCAAGACCTTGAAAGATGATCTTCACCAAATACCTCTAGGATCCAAATCCTAGAAAAAGAAATCAATCACCAGAAGAACTAGGTGGTGCCTGGCTATAACCGATGACTGCCCTGACAGGGAATACAACAGAGAACCCCTGAGGGACTGGGAGAACAGTGGGATCCAGATCCCAAATTCTCATAAAACCAGACTTAATGGTCTGACTGAGACTAGAAGGACCCTGGTGGTCATGGCCCCCAGACCTTCTGTTGGCTCAGGACAGGAACCATTCCTGAAGCCAACTCTTCAGACATAGATTGGACTGGACAATGGATTGGAGAGGGATGCTGGTGAGGAGTGAGCTTCTTGGATCGGGTGGACACTTGAGACTAGGTTGACATCTCCTGCGTGGAGGGGAGGTGAGAGTGTGGAGGGGGTTAGAAGCTGGCGAAATGGACACGAAAAGAGAGAGTGGAGGGAGGGAGCAGGCTGTCTCATTAGGGGGAGAGTAATTGGGAGTGTGTAGTAAGGTGTATATGGGTTTTTGTGTGAGAGACTGACTTGATTTGTGAACTTTCACTTAAAGCACAATAAAAATTATAAAAAAAAAAAAAATCAGTAATTCTGGTATTTGGATTTCTGTGGGAAAAGACAGAGAAAGGAAAGGAGTAAGGTCAGATGAAGGAGATAGCCATGTTGGGACACAGTTGTTTTCTGTCCTCTGTCTTGTGTCTAGGTTTTTTTTTTTTTTTGGCTTAACGTTCTAAAGTTTTATTCTCTTTACAAATAATGTAAGTGCTTCACAAAAGTTAGAGGCCCTTATTGTAGGATTGTGGGTGAAAACAGTTTTTATTCTAATCCTTTAAAATAAAAAAAAGTCAAAGGGGAAGAATAAGGACATACACAAAGTATAACTGGTTTCATGTAAACTAGACTTTAATGACCCACAAAAGACTCATACTCCTGTAAACACTTTATAAAGTATTCCAGACCCAATAAGCTGAAGCTCCAAAGAATATCAAAAGCTGAAAGGGCCTAATTGATGAAAAGAAAGGTTTGAACTTGGAATAGGGGTGTGATCCAGGTCAAAATATGTTAATCAGTTTAGGGAATCTCTTGTCTCCAGGGTCATTGAAAAGAGCTTTAGGGCAGTTTGGAAAGGAATCCCCTGGGGCTGCTTATTTAAAAAGCAGATTAATCTGCATATTATACTCTCCACTCAAGCCTCCGAGGCATCTTTTTCAAAATCCAGGGCGATTAAGGAGAACGTTGTAAACCTGTGGAAAATGTAGATTCTTAGGTTCTTCCTCAAGAGATTCTGATTCGACACGTTCCAACCATTGTGGAGGGTGGAAGAGATACCTTGCCGACAGGTGTCAGGCTAGAAAAGAAAAAGGATCTAATTGAAATATTTAAAATATTAGGCCATATAAATAGGATAAGCACAAGTTTATCAATCCTGTTTCATTCAGTAGAATGAAAAGCCATATTTTGAACATCTATCAATATTAATTGTGTGTGTTTCATATATGTTTACTGTTGTTTGCTCCATTGAGTTGATTCTGACTCATATTGATCCCATAGGACAGAGTAGAGCTGCCACATAGGGTTGCTTGTCCTGTAACTCTTATAGGAGCAGATCCTCTGGTCTTTTCTTCTGCAGAGCACTGGGGGGTTACAACCACCAGCCTTGTGGCTAGCAGCTGAGTGCTTATAGTCTCCCTGAATTCTCATGATAACCTCTTCAGATGGTATTATTATTTTCATTTAACAAATGAGAATCCTGAAGTTCAGAGAAATTTTCTGAAGATCATACAGGGGTAGTATTAAGATTCTAACACAGTGCTAACTGGGTTTAAATCTCGAGCTCAGCCACTCAGCTAGGGTTACTACCAACATGAAACAGAAAGAGATTTATGAAATATTTGAATGGCTTGATGAATAAGAGATGCTAAAAGAATCCAGCATCTTCAAGGGTAATATTGGAAATAAAGTACATTTTTGACCTGCTGTTAAAAAAAAAAAAAATTTTTTTTTTTTAGCACCAGATAATTGGGCTAGGAGGATTAGAGGTTTAGCCCAAAATGACAATTCCTTTGTTCCCACAACATGGTAATTGGAACTTTTTGCAATGCATGTTAAATTTTGTACCTTCCTTTCATTTTTTTCTAACATGTTTTTTTCTTTTACTTCTACCCATTGTAAGACTAATACCTATAAGTTTTTTTGGAACATCTCACCATTTATTTTAATCTAAACTTCCCACTCTTAAAGGCTCAATTTAAAAAAAAAAAAAATTTAAAGCAAAGCAATTAGATTTTGACTAACCTTATTGGCAAATTTTAATAATAAAGTGATAAGAATCAGAGGCGCTAGTGGTTACAGATATTTTAATTGATTATGAAAGCCTGTTGGTGGTGGTGTTATTAGGTGCTGTTGAATCAATTCTGACTCATAGTGACTCCATGTGACAAGAGTAGAACTGCCCCATAGGGTTTTCTTGGCTGTAGTCTTTACCGAAGCAGGTCTTTCTCCCTCAGAGTCCCTGGGTGGGTTCAAACCAGCAAGTTGAAGACATTTTAATTTAAAATAACATTATTTTAGAACAACATTGTGATAAATGAAGTATGAGTTCTTAAAGTCACTGCATTTTATAGAGATGCTTAATATTGTATAGATATCATACTGTCTACTGAGGATATTTTTTACTGAGGATATGCTCAGAAACAACTTGAATTCAAACATATTATGAGGTGATAAGCTATAAAGCCAATTCTCTGTGCCCAAAATCTGTAGTTCTCGCCAAAGCTTTTCTAAAAGTAGAATGTATTAGCATAATAATATCAGAAAAATGTTTTTGATGACTGTATCTTTTAATTGAGGCTACTTAATAAAAATGGTTTTTCACTATTTTAAGAAGATACTAGCCTCCAAATCAAAATCATAACAACTATGTTTTCAATAAAAGCATCAAGATTTTGTTAAGATGATGTTAAGCATACAACTCAGGGAGAGGTAGTGTGTTTGTATAAAATTGTTATGTATATATAAGTGCTTCAAGATTGAGGACTTCTAGCTTTGCAAACGTCCAGGTTTTATAAATATATTTTAAATAGCTTTCCTTCTTTACAAACTTTGAATGTCTTGCTTCTACAGCTTTCACTGTGTTAAGAAGTTTCCGAGTTCAGAGATATCGAACAAATCGATACGTCAATGCAAATGTTTCCCTTCTTATAAAAGTATTCTCTTATACCTCAAAAAATTCACTATTAATGTTCAAATCAAAATAATCTAACTGCTAGCTTTTCATATTATACTTTTAAAGGAAAATTTAAAAAATATATGTTTAGTTTCGTTTGCAGCTATACCACACAAGGGTTGTTTTATAATCCTGACTTCTGACATACACTGACATTATGCCATTGATGTTAGCAAGAGAACACAGCTCATATTTTGCTTTGTGTGTTATTTTAATCAATAGTCCTTCTACTGGTTTAATAGGCAGAGAGCTCCAGGACAGCTCATATTACCATATGTTTATAGAATTTTTTTTTGCTATTAGAAAAGCAGTAAAAAATAAAATTGGAAGTCAAGGGAAGTTAATCTATGAGCTTTATTTGCACAGCTATTCCTTTTTAATTTGCACTATTAATCTCAGTAGAAAAAAATAGGTATTGAAGCTAATTTCTTTCCTTTTACTAAGACAATTTCATAAAGAACATTATTTTTTAGTGGTAGCTTTTATTTTTCCATCCTTTCACTCCAAATTATTTTTATTACTTTCTATAAAAATTTGAAATTTCCTCTCTTGTAAACCCAACGGCTGAATAGTGATTGCGGTCCATTGTTAAATGCAGTGTAGATTTTTACCCGTCTTGTTCATTTCTCTTTCTCTGCAGACACTCCATCTGCACTGTGTACATCGAAGTGCTTCCTCCAAATAATCAAAGCCCTCCCCGCTTCCCACAGCTGATGTATAGCCTTGAAATCAGTGAAGCCATGAGGATTGGTGCTGTTTTATTAAATCTACAGGTATGCGTCTTGGGCTATGTATTAAATTCTACAGTGACACCCTTGAAGACTACAGACTTTATATTTGTTCATATAGAGAAAAAACTTGCATGCCTGTTTATACTATGTTGTTGTTATGTAATGCTTACACTATAATGAATGAAAATTCCATCTGGAAAGGAAGGCAGGGGTAATATAGATGGAAGGTTTTCACAGCTAATCTATTCTATTGATTGCCACAATTGAAGAACTAATGTTTGTCAGGTAGGGATTAGCTGCAATCATTACAGAAGAGAATGAAAGTATTAGAAACATACACTTGAATATTTTGTACTTTACATCCAAAAAATCTGCAGCTGGCTATTACTTTCTGCCTCGAGTTTCTTTGCCCCAGTAGGATTTAATTTTGCTGCAGTGTTGTATAGGATAAACAACCTTAGTCTGAAAGGCTGATGGTGGGTATTCTAATTTTTAAACGGACTATACTTCAGTCTGTGGCTATGAACAAATCTTATAATTGCTGTGCCTCACTTTATTCTTTTGAATGATGGATGTGGGTTTAGCTGATATTTCCATTAGCAGCTTGAGATTCATAGGCATATAAATTACTTGCAAAATCATGGTTAGATTTTTACTATTTATAGGCCCCCCTAACCAAAGCGTATTTGGGCAGGGAGAGCTGTATCTTTGACTGAATATGCAGCTTTAAGTTGTATTACATACACTGCCAAAGCAGCTGCTGTTCCAGACGTGGTTTCATTTCCTGAACAAATTAATGTGTCTGCTGGTATCTGGTATGAAGCTATAAATCAGCCCATGCCTTTTACTTGTTTCTGGTTTCAAATGAACAGCAGAAGCAGTTTGCCTTCAGCTGCCAAGGCCATCAACACACCTACACTGTCCTACTTCAGAGCTATATCAACTCTCCAGCCCTACATTGTAATTTAGTCCACAGGGATATTGATCACCTTTCCTTTCCATAAGAAGTCATACTGGTTGTCTTATCTAGTGCTGCTATACCAAAAACCTCAAGTGGATAACTTTATCAAACAGAAGTTTAGTCTTTCACAGTCTAATAGGATAGAAGCCTGAATTCATGGTGCCAGCTCCAGGAGAAGACATTCTTTCTCTGTCAGCTGTGGAGGAAGGTCCTTGTCATCAATCTTTCCCTGGTCTAGGAGTTTCTCATTGCAGGGATCTTGGGTCAAAGGACGCACTCTGCTCCTGGCACTACTTTCTTGGTGGTATGAGGTCCCCCTATCTCTTTGCTCACTTCTCTCTTTTATATCTAAAAAGAGATTGATTTAAGACACAACCTAATCTTGTAGTTTGAGTTCTGCCTCATGAACGTAACTACCTCTAATCCTGCTTCATTAAATCATAGAGGCAGAATTTACATCACATAGGAAAATCATATCAAAAGACAAAATGATAGACAATCACACAATACTGGGAATCATGGCCTAGCCAAATTGACACACCTTTTGGGGGACACATTTTCAATCCATAACATTCAACCCTTTGGCCCCCCAAAATTCAAGTCCTTGGTACGTGTAGAACACTTTCACTACATTATATCATAAAAAAAAAAAAAAAAAATTTTTTTTTAAAGGTCTTAATTCAACTTCATATCCAAAATCCAAAAATTCCTCTTCATCCATGAAATCTAGAATACAAGTTATCTTCTTCTAAAGTACAATGGTAGGACAGGTACAAACTAGACATTTCCGTTACAAATGGGAGAAATTGGGGGGAAAGAAGGGATAACAGGCACCAAGCAAGTCAGTAGAACCCATTACATTAGCCCTTAAGTCTTGAAAATAATCCTCTGCTCTCTGAGACAATTAACACAATAGCCCTGCCCTCCAGACTCTAAGTATTGGCCATACTCTCCAAATTCTTAATGGAGACCCCTCAGCCCTGGGCTTCAACTCCACCTTCCAGGCCCACAAGAGCAACAACTCTGCTCCCTGGGCACCATTCTCCTAGACCATCTGAGTGAGGACTCTACCCTTTGAGACCAAGGTAGCTCAGCTTCCTGTGTTCCTTATCTCTTCAGCTTCTGCTTTCTGGTTGCTTGGCCTCTCGGCCCTTTGGACCTTGTCACCTGAGTCTAACCTGCTGGGGCAAGTGTTCCAAAGATCTTTAGCTCTACCAATAAGTGCCTGGAGGCACCCCACTCCACTGGTAAACTTCAGCTGGAAGGCACTCAGCTGTCTTGTTCCACAGGTTGGCAATTCTAGCTCCACTGGTAAGTGCTCAGAGGAGCCCCACTCCATCAGAAGGCTTCCTGGGCAAAGGTACTCAGCTTTCTCACTCCATAGATTGGCTCCAGTCTCTTCTCACTCCGGTATCCTGGTTCTGCTACTGCCTTTTCTCTGCTGCTGCAGTTTCTCTGCTGCTGCTTCTTGCCATCTGCACCATTACCAGTGTAACAGCTCTCTTTATTTTCTTGAGTCCTCATCAGAATTCTCTGATGCCTGTAATTCCACCAATAGCCTCTTCAAGGCAATCTAGGCTTTTACTGTGAGACACGTTGAAACTCTTCCAGCCTCTAAGCATTCACAGTTTCAAAACTGCTTTCACATTTTAGATTTTTGTTAGAGCAGCACCCCACTCTCATTACCAAATTCTGTCTTAGTTATCTAGTACTGCTAAAACAGAAAAACCACAAGTGGATGACTTCAAAAAACAGAAGTTTCTTCTCTCACAATCTAGTAGGCTAGAAGTCTAAATTCAGGGCACCAGCTTCAGTGGGAAGGTTTTCTCTCTCTTTTGGCTCTGGGAGAAGGTCCTTGTCATCAATCTTTCTCTGGTTTAGTAGCTTCTCAGTGCAGGGATCTTGGGTTCAAAGGAAGTGCTCTGCCCCTGGCACTACTTTCTTGGTGGTATGAGGTCCCTCCGTCCCTCTGCTCCCTTCTCTCTTTTATATCTAAAAAGAGATTGACTTAAGACACAACCTCATCTTGTAGATTGAGTTCTTCCTCATTAATATAACAGCCTCTAATCCTGCCTCATTAACATCATAGAGACAGGATTTACAACACATAGGAAAATCACATCAGATGACAAAATGGTAGACAATCACACAATACTGGGAATCATGGCCTAGCCAAGTTGATAGATATTTTGGGGGGACACAACTTCCATAACACTGGTTGATTACATTGATGACATTATGCTGATTGAACCTAGTAAGGACGAAGTGTCAATGACTCTGGATTTATTGGTGAAACATTTGTATAATAGATGGTGGGAAATTAATTCAACCAAAATTCAGGTGTCTTTCACCTCAGTGAAATTTCTAGGAGCTCAGTGGTGTGAGACATGTCAAAATATTCCTTCTAAAGTAAAGAATAAGTTATTGCATCTGGCCACACCCACAACTAAAAAGGAGGTACAATCCCTGGTGGACCTCTTTGGATTTTGAAAGCAGCATATCCCTCATTTGGATGCGCTACTATGGAATATTTATCAAGTGACTCAAAAAGCTGCTAGTTTTGGGTGGGGTCCAGAACAAAAGAAGGCTCTGCAACAGGTTCAGGCTACCATGCAGGCTGCTCTGCCACTTGGGCCATGTAAACCAGCTGATCCAATGGTGCTTAGAGTGTCAGTGGCAGATAGAGAAGCTGTTTAGAGTCTTTGGCAGGCCTCTGTTGGTGAATAACAGTGCATACCCTTAGGATGTGTGAGCAAAGCCCTGCCATCCTCTGCAGGTAACTACTCTCTTTTTGAGAAACAGCTTTGGGCTTGTTACGGGGCCTCAGTAGAGACCAAACACTTAACCATGGGCCACCAAATCACCATGCGGCCTGAGCTGCGCATCGTGAGCTGGCTGTTGTCTAACTCACAGAGCCGTAAAGTTGGATGTACACAGCGGTACTCTATCATTACATAAAAAAAACAAAAACATATACCTGGTATATTCAAGATTGGGTCCAAGCAAGACCTGAAGGCACACACAAGTAAGTTGCATGAGGAAGTGGTGAAAATGCTCACGGTCTCCACTCCTGTCACACTACCTGCCCTCTCCCAGTCTGCGTCTATGGCCTCATGGGGAGTTCCTTACGATCACTTGACTGAGAAAGAGAAAAGTCTCGCCTGGTTTACACATGGCTCTGTGCAAAATGCCGGCACCACTTGAAAGCGGACAGTGGTGAAACCCTCTCAATGGACAGAACTTCAAGCACCGCACCTGCTTGTTCACTTTGCTTGGAAGGTGAAACGGCCAGATGTGCTATTGTATACTGATTCATGGGCTACAGTCAATGGTTTGGCTAGATGGTCAGGGACTTGTAAGGAATATGACTGGAAAATTGGAAACAAGGAAGTATGGGGACGAGGTATGTAGATAGAATTCTCTGAAGGGCCCAAGAATCAGCATATCTGTGTCTCATGTGAATGTTCACCAAAGTGTGCGCTCAGCAGAGGAGGATGTTAACAATCAAGTGGATAGGATGACAAGTTCTGTGGAAACCAGCCATCCTCTTTTCCCAGCCACTCCTGTCGTTACCCAATGAGTTCATGAAAAAAGTGGCCCTGGTGGCAGGCATGGAGGTTATTCATAGGCTCAGCAACATAAACTTCCACTCATGAAGGCTGACTTGACTACAGCCACTGTTGAGTGCCCAGTCTGCCAGCAGCAGAGACTAACACTGAGTACCCAATATGGCACAATTCCTCCAGGTGATCAGCCAGCAACCTGGTGGCAGGTTGATTACACTGGACCACTCCCATCATGAAAAGGGCAGCATTTTGTTCTTATTGGGATAGGCACTTACCCTGGATACGGATTTGCATTCCCTGCCCACAATGCTTCTGCCAAAATTACTCTCTTTGGGCTTACAGAATGCTTTATCCACCACCATGTTATCCCACACAGCATCTCCTTGGATCAAGGGACTCAATTCACAGCAAATGAAGTGTGGCAGTGGACCCATGCTCATGGAATTCATTTGTCTTACTATGTTCCCCATCATCCTGAAGCAACCTGGCATCCTGAGCCAACTGGAATGGCCATCTAAAGACACAATTATGGTGCCAGCTTTGTGGCAATACCTTGCAAGTTCGGGCGTTGTTTTCCAGGAGGCTGTATATGCCCTAAACCAGCATCCAGTATATGGCACTGGCACTATTTCTTCCATAGCCAGAATTCATGGATCCAGGGATCAAGGAGTGAAAATGGGAGTGGCATCACATGCTATTACCCCTGGTGACCCACTTCCAAAAGTTTGGCTTTCTATCCCTGTGACCCTATGTTTTGCTGGTCTACAGGTCTTAGTTCAAAAGAGAAGAATGCTTCCATCAGGAAACACAATATAATTCCATTGAACTGGAAGTTAAGAATGCCACCCAGCCACTTTGGGCTCCTCATGCCTCTGGATCAACAGACAGAGAAGGAAGTTACTGTATTGGCTGGTATGATTGATCCTGATTCCCAAGGGGGTATCAAATTGATATTACATAATGGAAGTAAAGAAAGGCTTGTCCGGAATACAAGAGATGCCTTAGGATGCCTCTTAGTAGTACCATGCCCTGTGATTAAAGCCAAAGGAAAACTACAGCAACCCAATTCCAACATGACTACTAATGTCCTAGGCCTTTCCGGAATGAAGGTTTGGGTCACCCTACCAGGCAAAGAGCCACGGCCAGCTGAGGTGCTTGCTGAGGGGAAAGGGAAAACAGAATGAATGGTGGAAGAAAGTAGTTCTAATGCCAGTTACAACCACATGACCAGTTTCAGAAATGAGGATTGTAATTGTTATAAGTATTCTTTCGTTTTATGTGTGCATCAAATATTTTTGTTTTCTTCACTTATAAAATATAAGGTATAAATATGGCCAGTGCATTTTCGGTTGTGCCCATATTAGCTCTGTCACGTTAGGTGCAAGTATGACTTTGTAATTGTCTTTACGTAGAGATAGTGTATGGTTTAAGGAGGTGGGTACATGTGCCAAGGAAACCCTGGTGATGTAGTGGTTAAGTGCTATGGCTGCTAACCAAAATGTCAGCAGTTTGAATCCACCAGTCACTCCTTGGAAACTCTGTGGAGCAGTTCTACCCTATCCTGTAGGGTTGCTATGAGTCGGAATCGACACAACAGGTAGTCTTTCTAAAATGCTCTGAATTGCCCAGAGGATAAGATTTAGACTTTTTGGAAATCCTGGTCACATACTGGTTAAGTGCTATAGCTGCTAACCAAAAAAGGTCAGCAGTTTGAATCTAACAGAAGCTCCTTGGAAACTCTATGGAGCAGTTCTACTCTGTCATACAGGGTTGCTATGAGTTGGAATTGACTCAATGGCAGTGGGTACAGGTATATGTGTCAAGTTGACAAGGGGTTGACTGTGATGGTTAAGGTTCTGTGTCAACTTGGCTGAGCCATGTTTCTCAGTGGTTTGGCAGTTATGTAATGATGTAGTTTGGCGGTTATGTAATGATGTAGTTATTCTCCATTTTCTGATATAATGTAATCACCTCCATGATGCGATCTGACAATGAATTGTAATCAGACAATGAATTGTAAGCAGAGTTTCCTCAGGGTGTGACCTGCATCCAATATATATGGACATTCTGGCAAAGCTTGCTGGCTTTTGTTTGCTCTGGGTCCTGCATCTTGCTCACTATCATTTAGTTTCCGGCTCTCGGGATTTGTCAGCCTCCATAACCTGTGAGCTAGCAGTGAGCTAGCAGCCTGCTGTCTGACCTGCCAATCTTGGGTTTGTCGGCCCCTGTAGCTGTGTGAGTCAGGAGTAACCTCCAGCTTGACTCTAGCCTGACACCTGACCCACGGACTTGGGACCTGTCAACCTGTACAAACACATGAACCATTTCCTTGAGATAAATCTCATGCTCTCTCTCTCTCTAGATATATGTATGTATTTTTTTATATATATATATATGTATGTGTATATATCTCTCTTTGTATATGCATTATTTTTGTATATGCATCTTCATGTTGTACTGCATAGAGTGTCAATAACTGTCACTAGCTGTAAAAATCATTAAGCAACATGAACTAATGTGTTTTTTTGCCTATGGATGTTCAGAGGACAGAGAAGTTTCTGATGTGAGAATTTAGGATTAGAAGAATTCAGGTTAGGAAGGATTTGAATGTGACAAAAGCCAGCATTAATTCTTAGCATCAGATGAAGTGGTATAAGGCATAGTGACATCTCACTCAAATGCCATTTTAATACTTATGCCCTTGCACTCAAATCCTGCTGAAGTAAAAGTGAAGATTCTGTAGAATATTTGTATTAGGAAGGATATAAAAATAATCAAACACATGACCCTCATTTTCCAGATGCAGAACATGAACCCCATAGAAAGTAACTGAGTAAGATTAGTTGATTTGGTCCTCTTAATTTCCAAAAGGAAGCTCTTTCCATTGCATTCCACTGATTTTGTATGGCTGCCAAAATTTTGACTGGCGTTACCAGATATTTTTCTCTGCCTCTGCTCCAGGATCTATGTGTTTACTTTTCTCCAGGTTACTAGTGAGAGTTTGGTTTTGTTGTTCATTTAATATTAAAGTATATGAGAAACAAAATTATATGGACATGGATGTATTAGTAGTAAGAAAATGTTGGGGATTTAATGGAAAAATAAAAGAGAGACTATGAAATAAGTCCTACAGTCTTCAGGAGGGAGAACAAGCTAGTCAAAGTATTATACTGATAAGAATGGAAAACCAATATGAACATTTATAAATGAAAATCTCTTTACTAAACTTGTGATTCATTTATTGAAACAAAATGAAAGGATAATTAGAGAAAGGAAAGAAAAAAAAAGTCTTAGATTGGTAAGGTTTGAGACAAGAAATTTTAAGTTTTACTTTTAAGTATTCTCTAAGAATGTGCCTTTATATAATTTATTTTTTTCTGTGAGAAAAGGCCTAGTTTCACTTGTATGATGGCTCAATAAACCCCAGAAAGATCTAGGAACAGTATTATGGGAGAATAATTCTACCTGTGAGTTAAAGATGAAAAGGAGTTGGCCTTTTTCATATCTCAGATTTCTCTGATACAATGGCTGAGAAAATACTTGAGATGACATTTCTATTCACCCTTTATACTTCTGGTAGAAGCAATAGAAAAGGTGCAAATTGCTGTGGCAGTCTCTAATAGGAAGAACTAGGATGACATAAAAGACACAAACCACCCACTTTTGTTCAAGATCAACTGAGATTGAATTTGAACTGGTGACCTAAAAGTTGAAAAGCTTCCATCAAATTACTCTTCCAAAGACTTCTAATAAGAGGATGCATTAGCGGTACTTCAGGCTGCCTCCTCATCCTTTTCACACATGTAGCAGCGCCCACTGCTCACTTACTGCTGACTTTAGAAAGATGGGATTTGTGGGGAACCATTTACAAAGATAACAGGTGACTGCACTCAAAATACTCTGTTTTGACTGATCTCAAAGTGGTTGCTTTTCAGACAACAATCCTTGTTTCTCCCTTCATCCCTCACTCTCATCCTATCCAAAAATTATTTGGGAGGTTGTGATTATCCTCAGTGTATTAATACTGATTTGTCTGGCTGCTGTATTGATAGTATTTAGTGGATGAAAATGGGACTTCTGCTTTCGCAAACCTCGTATGCTGATTAGGGTCAGTATTAGGTGGATTTTTTTCCTCTGAATCTTGCACAGAAGTATGTTGATATATTGTCCTGACCTACGAGTGAAACCTGTTACAACGTTGTGCTGGAGCCAGGTTCCATAGGAATCATGAGAGCTGATTATGTGCATTGCTTCCCAACTCTATGTTCAGCAGCATCACATAGGTTCCTTGAAATTGGTCATAATGGGACAATTTATGCCACAGAAATTGGCAAATGCTACAAATTAGTACACACACATGCACACATACACACATACACACTCCAGAGTCTATTGTTAAGCATTTACCAGCACACCACTGAGTATGGAGACAATTTCCACAAGTATTTAAATTACTAAGATGTTTGACTCTAACAGTTCTCACCATCTTTGTTCTTCTGAAATTTTAATCGATTTTAATTACACTACGGATGAGTTAGTGCTACCAAGGGAACTGTGTGTACTCAAATACAGCAAGTCTTAGATTTCTCTTATTTTTGCAGAACCATTATTTCCTTTCAAATTATCCTTACACATGGTTCATATTCCCTTGGGCTAATTGACCCAACCCACACCACCATTAGGGTAACCCTTCTTTCTTACACATGAAATGAAATCTCCTTATGTCATCAAGCATCATCTCATGATCTCCATCAGCATAAAATAATAATTGCTAACGTGTATATGACACTTAGTATTGAGTCAGGAACTGTTTAACTTCTTTGCTTATTGTGTTAATAAGGATATCTATATGCATGCACACTTGTGCATGTGCAAACACACACACTTAAACTCTAAGTGATTTACAAGTTAAAAAATGTTTTTGTTACCTACACAGCATGTTCATCACAGATCAGCTCCAGGTTCGTTCTTCATCATTTTCACTCCATTTCAGAGTGATGAAGCAGCCTGTACCTGAGAAAAAGGTATTCTCTGGCCCCAGGAAAAAGAGAGGCACAATAAATCATAAACTGGCTTATAATGCTTCTCCCAGAATAACGCAGGACACTTCTGCCCATGTTCCACCCATCAAGCCAAATCACAAGATCATTTCTGGGTTAATCCCAGTTTGGATGTATAATCCTCCCACAGGTGGCACACAAAATTACATAGATGAGTATGATGCAAAGAGCTGTAGGTTCTTTTGGTACACCATTTGACTTCCAAGTTATTGCAGACAACAATTTCACAAAAGGATTTATCACTGCCTAGCATAGTTTTCCATCATTACCATATCCAACAGCAGTTTCCTCATCACCCACCTCTCTCTTGCAACTACTGACATATATTTTTGATTGTTTGTTATGACATAGTCCACTTTTTGCTGCTTTAACATATATCCCAATTTTTTCATTCTATGCCCAGTGTAGGTTGGCATTCGCTGTGTTGTATTCTGTCTTCACTCTACAGCCTAGGCTGATGAAAGAGCCCCTATCTAGAACTTGGCTGATCTTTTGACTGAGGACGATGAATGTTCACTGTACAGACGGGAGGAGGGCTAAAAAGAAAGTTGGTTCTTAGCTTTTGCCCAGAAGTGATGCATGTAATATCTGTCCATATTTCATTGGCCGAAGCAAATCATATGGCTACACCTGAGTTAATAGGTTAAGAGTACATAATCCTCATATATGCAAATGGTACCACAAGTTACATGGCCAAGCTTGGTGCCAGTAGGGTGGGGCTGTCTGCCCTATTTCCCATAGGAAGATGTTACCAATATATTTAACAATAATGAATTTTAACGCACGTAAGTTTGCTAATTTAATACCATAAAAAAAAGTTTACATGATTTCTGCTATTGTCATTTTCCCAGTTTTACAAATGGGGAAATTAAGTCACAAGAAAAAAAAGACCCTCCTGTTCTGTCCATTATCAAAAGTGGTATATTGAAAACTTCAACTATTATTGTAGAGTCGTCTATTGCTACCTTCAATTCTTTCAATTTTTACATTATATATGTTGGGGCTCTGATGTTAGGTATATATATATTTATAATTGTTATTCCTTTTTTGGAATAATGTCTATATATTATATGTTCCCAAGAAAGGTGGTCCAACCGAATGTGGAAATTATAGAACAATATTAATATCATATGCAAGCAAAATTTTGCTGAAGATCATCCAAAATCAGCTGCAGCAGTACATTGACAGGGAATTGCCAGAAATTCAGGCTGGTTTCAGAAGAGGACATGGAATCAGGGATATCATTGCTGATGTCAGATGGATCCTGGCTGAAAGCAGAGAATTCCAGAAGGATGTTTACCTGTGTTTTATTGACTATGTAAAGGCATTCGACTGTGTGGATCATAACAAATTATGGATAACTTTGCAAAGAACAGGAATTCCAGAACACTTAATTGTGCTCATGAGGAACCTTTACATAGCTCAAGAGGCAGTTGTTTGGACAGAACAAGGGGATACCGATTGGTTTAAAGTCAGGAAAGGTGTGTGTCAAGGTTGTATTCTCTCACCATACCTATTCAATCTGTATGCTGAACAAATAATACGAGATGCTGGACTATATGAAGAAGAATGGGGCATCAGGATTGGAGGAAGACTCATTAACAACCTGTGTTATGCAGATGACACAACCTTGCTTGCTGAAAGTGAAGAGGACTTGAAGCACTTACTAATGAAGATCAAAGACCACAGCCTTCAGTATGGATTCCACCTCAACATAAAGAAAACAAAAATCCTCACAACTGGACCAATGAGCAACATCGTGATAAACGGAGAAAAGATTGAAGTTGTCAAGGATTTCATTTTACTTGGATCCACAATCAACAGCCATGGAAGCAGCAGTCAAGAAATCAAATGACGCATTGCATTGGGCAAATCTGCTGCAAAGGACCTCTTTAAAGTGTTGAAAAGCAAACGTGTCACCTTGAAGACTAAGGTGCGCCTGACCGAAGCCATGGTATTTTCAATCACATCATCTGCATGTGAAAGCTGGACATTGAATAAGAAAGACTGAAGAAGAATTGACGCCTTTGAATCGTGGTGTTGGTGAAGAATATTGAATGTACCATGAACTGCCAAAAGAACGAACTAATCTGTTTTTGAAGAAGTACAACCAGAATGCTCCTTAGAAGCAAGGATGGCGAGACTGCATCTTACATACTTTGGACATGTTGTCAGGAGGGATGAGTCCCTGGAGAAGGACATCATGCTTGGCAGAGTACTGGGGTAGCTGAAAAGAGGAAGACCCTCAACAAGGTGGATTGACACAGTGGCTGCAACAATGAGCTCAAGCAAAACAGTGATTTATGAGGATGGCACAGGACCGGGCAGTGTTTCATTCTGTTGTGCATAGGATAGCTCTGAGTCAGATCCGACTTGATGGCACCTAACAACAACAACATATGTGATATAATGATATATCATTGTCTCTTGTAACAGATTTTGACATAAAGTCAATTGTGTCTGATATCAATATAGGTACTCCAACTCACTTTTGGTTACTATTTGCATGGAATATTTTTTTCTCATTCTTTCATTTTCTGCTTGGGCTAAGATACGTTTCTTGCAGACAGCATACAGGTGAACCTTGGTTTTTTTAGTCTATTCTGCCACTCTCTGACTTTTGGTTGGAGAGTTTAATCCATTTACATTTTATGAAATTACCAATAAAGGACTTATGTCTGGTATTTTGCTATTTGTTTTGTGTGTGTGTGTATGCAGGCATGTGTGTCTTATGCCTTTTTCATTCCTCAGATCATCTAATATTGCCATTATTTGTGATTTTTTTTTTTTTTTTGTAGTGAATCATTTTGATTCCTTTCTCCTTTCCTTTTGTATATAATTTTTAGATGTTTTCTTTTGGGTTGTCTAGTTAAGCGAACGATATTAATATCATGAACACCTAATTTTAATTGAATACTACTGTAAGCCAGGAGCTATATGCTAAGCACTTGCAATCTTTATCATCTTTAATACTTCCAACAATGTGATGAAGTAATTTTCCAAAGTCAAAGAGAAATCCATTGCAGAGTTGGAATTCTAACTCAAATTCTTACCTTAAAGTCCCCATGCTAACTACTATCCTATGCTGCCTTTCATAAGAACTGAGGTTTGCAATAACTCTTGCACAAATATACAGTCCCTTCAACAGCAGATTATATCTGACCACAAGGCTAATTATTTTTTTTCTAGTATCTGCTTTTCACCATTGATTTTGTTTCCTTTTGTTTGCTTCTTGATTCTTCATAAAAGTAAAGAAAAATATTCTGCAGATAATGCCCAGTGACATCAGAGAACCATTTTAAACTTGTTTCCACCTATTGGTGAGCTGACTGACTCTGACAGTTTGATCATCTTTCCTTTTCCTGCTTTTTGCTTGCTGGAAAGTACAACAGTGGGTAAACCAGTAAAGACACAAATAGCAGGAGAAAATAGAGAAAAGTGAGAACCACACTAAGAAATTGGATGTTGCGACCTCTGATTACCTTAGAAACAGTCATATACTTTACTAATGAGCTAAAAAAAAAAAAAAAAAAAAATTTTTTTTTTTTTTTTTTTTGAGCTACCCGGGTAAAAATGGAAAAGAGTGCTTTGTCAGCTTATATTAGGTGCTCTCTTTTAATCTTTACCTGTTCTTCTAATTTTTTTTTTTAATATAGTTTCAAAAATCTGGAATTTAAGCTACATGCCTCAAGGCATTATTTTTTGTCCTGAAGAAAAAATCATGCTGCCTAATCTCACTACAGAATTTATCCATTTCCAGAACAGCTTGAATTAAAACCAAATTATCTTAAAACATGCCTCCACGCATTAACAACTCCTGTTAGAGATGTTAATTTGTTTCTCTGACATCTTTGAAATGTTCTAGAAGTTTTGAGTTTTCTGTTTCCTTTTTTTTTTTTAATGAGTTTTTCTTATAAAGTGGGGTGAATTTTTTTTTTTTTTCTCTGCAGATGATACAAGAGCTTATGATTCATGAATGCTTCATAGCTGGGGCAGGTAGAGCATCCATGAATCATAAGCCTTGCACCATGGATACACAGTGGCATTTATGAGGATCACTTTGGATAATTCATTTGAATCTTTACCCTTCTGTCATCAAAGAAGCTTTTCTTTTAGCATGCTGATCCTCTAATGTATTACTGTGCAGATAAACATGGCCGATTGTACTAAAATTTGACTATTTCCCTGATGAAAACCCTGGTGGCGTGGTGGTTATATGCTACAGCTGCTAACCAAAGGGTTGGCAGTTCGAATCCGCCAGGCGCTCCTTGGAAACTCTATGGGGCAGTTCTCTGTCCTATAGGGTCGCTATGAGTCAGAATCAACTCGACGGCACTGGGTTTGGGTTTTTATTTCCTTGAGAATTTTATAATATGTGATTTATTTTGCTTAGTAGGTTACCTGGATTTTTGATAAGTGTAAGGCATAGAGTCTTAATAATTTTCCTTTTTATTTTCAGTTCATGTGGTGGGAATACATTTATTTTCTCATCTTTTCCTTCACTAGATACCAGGTGGCTCTATAGTCATTAACATTAACTCAAAAGAATAAGGTCATTTTGATTGTAGATAAGGAAGTTGGAATACATTCAAAGCTGATATTGTCTACCTACTTCCAGAATCTAATTTATGTTTTATATGAATGGAGCTATGGTGGTGCAGTGGTTAAGAGCTTGGCTGCTAACCAAAAGTCAGCAGTTCAAATCTACCAGCTGCTCCTTGGAAACCCTAGGGGCAGTTATATTCTGTCCTATAGGGTTGCTATTCGTCAGAATTGACTCAATGGCAATGGGTTTCTTTTTTTTTTTTGGTATGAAGTGTGTATATATATACATATATGTTGTGTGTGTGTGTATATTTATATATGTTCTTAGGAGCTGTTGAGTCGGTTCTGACCCATAGCCACCCCATGCAACAAAACACTGCCTGCCCCTGCACTACTTCCACAATCATTACTATGTTTGAGCCCATTGTTCTAGCCGCTGTGCCAGTCCATTTCATTGAGGGCCCTCCTCTGCTTTGCTGACACTATACTTTACCAAGCATGATGTCCTTCTCCAGGGACTGGTCCCTCCTGATAACATGTCCGAAGTACTTGAGATGAAGTCTCACCATCCTAGCTTCTAAGAGGCATTCTGGCTGTACTTCTTCCAAGACAGATTTGTTTGTTCTTCTTCACTAACACCATAATTCAAAGGCATCAGTTCTGCTTTGGTCTTCATTGTTTATTGGTCAGCTTTTGCATTCATATGAGCAATGAACAATACCATGGCTTCGATCAGGTGCACCTTAGTAGTCAAAGTGACATCTTTGCTTTTTAACACTTTAAAGAGGTCCTTTGCAGCAGACTTGCCCAATGCAATGTGTTGTTTGGTTTCTTGACTGCTACTTCCATGGGTGTTGAATGTGAGTCCAAATAAAATTAAATCTTTGACAACTTTGAAGTTTTCTCTGTGTATCATGGTGCTGCTTATTGGTCCAGTTGTGAGGATTTTTCTTTTCTTTCTGTTGAGGTGTAATCCATATTGAATGAAAGCTGTAGTCTTTGATCTTCATCAGTAAGTGTTTCAAGTACTCTTCACTTTAAACAAGCAAGATTGTGTCATCTGCATATCACAAGTTGTTAATGAATCTTCCTCCAATTCTGATACACGTTCTTCTTCACATAGTTCAGCTTCTCAGATTATTTGATCAGCATACAGATTAAATATGGTGAAAGGATGCAACACTGACACACACCTTTCTTGATATTAACCATGAGTATCTCCTTGTTCTGTTTCAGCAACTGTCTCTTTGTCTATGTACAGGTTGTACATGAGCACAATTAAGTGTTCTGGAATTCCCATTCTTCCCAATGTTATCCATAATTTGTTATGATCCAAACTGTTGAATGTCTTTGCATAATCAATAAAACACAGGTAGGCATTTTTATGTTAGTCTTTGCTTTCAGCCAAGATTCATTGAACATCAGCAATGATATCCTTTGTTCTATGTCCTCTTCTGAATCTGGCTTGAATTTCTGGCAGTTCCCTGTTGATTTACTGCTGCAACCACTTTTAAATTATCTTCAGAAAAATTTTACTTCCGCGTGACATTAATGATATTGTTCGATAATTTCCACATTCTCTTGGATCACCTTTCTTAGGAATGGGCACAAAATGGATCTCTTACAATCCTTTGGGCAGGTAGTTGTCTTCAAAATTTCTTGACACAGATGAGTGACTATCTTTAGTGATGCATCTGTTTGTTGAAACATCACAATTGGTATTCTGCCAATTCCTGGAACCTTGTTTTTTGTCATGCCTCAGTGTAGCTTGGATTTCTTCCTTCAGTACCTTAAGTTCTTGATCATAATCCACCTTCTGAAATCACTGAACTTGGATCAATTCTTTTTGGTAAAGTGACTCTGTATTTCTTCCATCTGCTTTTGATGCTTCCTGCATCATTCAATGTTTTGCGCATAGAATTCTTCAAAATTGCAACTTGAGGGTTGAATTTTTTCTTCAGTTCTTTCAGCTTGTGAAATGTTGAGCAGATTCTTCCTTTTCGACTTTCTAACTCTAGGTCTTTGCACATTTCATTGAAATTCTTTACTCTGTCTTCTCAGGCCACGCTTTGAAATCTTTTGTTTAGCTCTTTTACTTCATTGTTTTTTCCATTTTCTTTAGCTGCTGTACATTCAAGAGTAAGTTTCAGAGTCTCTTATGACATCCATTTTGGTCTTTTCTTTCTTTTCTTTTTAATGACCTTTTACTTTCTTCATGTATGACATCCTTGATGTCATCCCACAACTCATCTTGTGTTCAGTCACTAGTGTGCAATGCATCAAATCTATTCTTGAGATGGTTTCTAAATTCAGGTGGGATATAATCATGGTCATACTTTGGCTCTCATGGACTTGCTGTAATTTTCTTCAGCTTCTTCTTGAACTTGCATATGATCAATTAATGGTCTGTTCCACATTTGTCACCTGGCCTTGTTCTGACTGATGATACTGAGCTTTTCCATTGTCTCTTTCCACCGATGTAGTCAATTTGATTCCTGTGTATGGTGAGGTTCATGTGTATAGTTACAGTTTATTTTGTTGGAAAAAGATATTTGCAATGAAGTTGTTGGTCTTACAAAATTCTGTCATGTGATCTCCATTGTCATTTTTATCACCAAGGCCTTATTTTCTAAGTTCCAATCCTTCTTCTTAGTTTCACACTACCCCATCTATCAATCTATTTGCACCTCTACTCATATACTTTGCTTTTTCTTCTGTAATTACAAATTAACACTCCTAAAAAAATTAACACACCCCCTTCTTATCTAAAATAGTCCCTTCACTTACACGCTAGGCCAGTGCTTCTCAAAGCCTGTGTGATGAAGTGTATATTTATATTATTACTGTTATTGTTGTTAGGTGTCATCGAATCGGTTCCAACTCATAATGACCCTATATACAACAGAACGAAATGCTACCTGGTCCTGTGCCATCCTCACAATTGCTTCTATGTTTAAGCCCATTTTTGTAGTCACTGTGTTAATCCATTTCCTTGAGGATCTTCCTCTTTTTTGCTGATCTTCTACTTTACCAACCATAATGTACTTTCTAGGGACTGGTGCCTCCTGTTAACATGTCCAAAGTAAACCAGATGAAGTCTCACCATCCCCACTTCTAAAGAGCATTCTGACTGTACTTCTTCCAAGACATTTGTTCATTGTTCTGGCAGTTTATGGTATATTCAATATTCTTCACCAACCCCATAATTAAAATGTATCAATTCTTCTTTATTCATTGTCCAGTTCTCACAAGCAAATGAAGCAACTGGAAATATATCATGGCTTAGGTTAAAAAAAAAAATTTTTTTTTTTTTTTTAGGTTAGACAAACCTTAGTTGTCAAAGTGACATCTTTGCTCTTTAACACTTTGGTGACTCATGGGACATATGTATTCCAACTACTTTTTATTCCTCTGGAGTTCTTTGAGAAGATGGTAGTCCAATTTTAACAATTTATCCTCAGAGAGGGAGCCTTTTAAAATGTGTGAAACTCAAGAATCTTGAGTTGGAACTTTACTATTCTGTAAAATGAGTATTGTGTTAGGTGATGCCTCCTGGGTGTGTGTATTTTGTAAACTTTTGACAGATTTGCCTTTATTTTAGTTAGGTAAGCCTCACTATGTATCCCAGTTATTATGTTCTCTTGAGAATGTACTTATTGCAAGAATAAGCTATTCCTAGTCTTCATTAGGAAACCCGGACGGTGTAGTAGTTAAGTGCTAGGTCTGCTAACTAAAAGGTTGGCAGTTCAGACCCACCAGGTGCTGCTTGGGAACTCTGTGGGGCAGTTCTACTCTGTCCTTTAGGGTCACTATGAGTCAGAATCGACCCGAAGGCAACAGGTTTGTTTGTTTGTTTTTTTGTTTTGTCTTCATTTAGTCATAGGGGCCATTTTCTCCCTGACGTCGTTCGCTTTTTCCAGGTGTTACTGACTCCCTGCTCTAGTTTTAGTTTTTTCTCTGCTATCTTTTGGGGTTGCTTTTCTAGCTTCTGAACAGTAAGTAATGCTTTTGCAATAAGGAATAATGCATTGCAGTGATATTTTTCAAGAGGCTCTAATTCCTGTAAGTTATTCTTTCCCCACATTCAGTCTTAAGGCCCAAACATTGCTTCCACGCAGAGTAGGTGGAAAGCACCACTGTGAGCAGGTCTGCAATATTTCTGGGAAGCTGTTTCTTCTTCTTAGGTGTTAGTACTGCTTTTGTTATAATGAAGACTACATAGTAGTGATAATTTTTCTGAGATTCTTGCGCCTTTAGTTTTTAGTTTTGTTCACATGGGATGTAAGTACTAATTTTCCAGTAATGAAGAATGCATTCTAGTAGTAATTTCCTGGGACAAAAAATCCCTTGGCTTTATTTATTTGGGCTGTAAGTACTGCTTTTGCAATAAGGAAGAATGCATTGTACCATGTTTTGAAAAGTTTCATGGAAAACAATAATAAAAAAAAAAAGAAGGTAAGAAGAATGAGACTAGAATAAAATGTATGTGCAGTCATTGTGAGTTGCCTTCATGTTTTACAAATTTTCAAGAAATAAATTCTTTTTTTTAAAGATTTTATCACTGACACCTATTGGTAAGATTTACTACATCCAGTGTCTGTTGGGACATATGGGACCCCAGATAACGGGTATCAAAATCCATAAGTAATAACAAAAATTTTAATTGTCTATTAATCAGCATGCCCTCCATTAGTGACGACACATGATATCAACAAAAAATTCAAAGGGGAAAATAATTGGTTCACCAATTAACACTTAAAGAGGTCTTTTGCAGTGTGTTTATCTTACTGTGTTGGTTTTTGTGTTGCTGTGTCACTGGAAGCTATGCCACTGGTAAATGATTACTAGAAAGTGAAATGTAAAACACAAAACACAACCTCAGTCTTTTTGTTTGTTTGTTTTTGTTTTTTACTATTAGATTCAAGAAATATAAAATTACTCTCTGAAGTTGCTCTAACATTTGCTAAACACTCTCAATTTATTATCTCATCATGGTCCATAATAACCACTTTGCGGAAAGACAATCATTTGTGAAACACATTTTGGGTAGCACTCAGGGCAGGCCACATAATTTTCAAGGTCCAGTGTGAAAAGAAAATGCTGCACCCTTATTCAAAATTATTTCAAGATCGTGGCAGCAGAGCACAAAACACAGGACCCTTCTAACATTCTACTAGATCCTTTCCAGCTTGAGTTACTCAAGGGCATTGCTCAGTATTGCCCTCTCTACTTCCTGCGTCTTAACATTACTTGCATTACCTGATCTTTTCTATCAGCATGCAAACCTGCAATGCTATCTTCCAGTTAAAGACAAAACAATTATTTAAAAAAAAGTATTAACTTTGGTGAAAGGAAGGACAACACACAATACAGGCGAAGTCAGCACAACTTGACCAAGGCAAAGCGATAGAAACTTCCTAGACATATCCAAACACCTTGAGGGACCAAGTTACTGGGGCTGAGGGCTGGGGATCATGGTCTGGGAGGACATCTATCTCAATTGGCAGAACATAGTTCATAAAGAAAATGTCCTACATCCTACTTTGATGAGTAGCATCCAGAGTATTAAAGCTTGTGAGTGGCCATCTAAAATACATCTATTGGTCCCATCAAGTTCAAAGCAAAGGAGAATGATGAAAACGAAAGAGACCAGGAAAATATCAGTTGAAAGGACTAACCAACCAGGTGAACCACAGCCTCCAACATCCTGAGCCTAGAAGAACAAGATGGTGCCTGGCTACCACCACCCGCTGCTCTGGCAGGCATCACAATAGAGGGTCCCAGAGAGTGGGAGATAATGTAGAACAAAATTTAAATTCACAAAAAAAGACCAGACTTACTGGTGTGACAGACACTGGAGGAACCCCAAGACTATGGCTGCCAGACACCGTGCTTACTCAGAACTGAAGCCACTCCTGAAGTCCATCTTTCAGCCAGAGATTAGACAGGCCTGCATCACGGAATTTTGGAAACCCTGGTGGCGTAGTGGTTAAGTGCTATGGCTGCTAACCAAAAGGTCCGCAGTTTGAATACACCAGGCGCTCCTTGGATACTCTATGGGGCAGTTCTACTCTGTCCTATAGGGTTGCTACAAGTCAGAATCGACTCCTCGGCAGTGGGTTTGGGTATAAACCAAACAATAATGCACATAAGGAATGTGCTTCTTAGTTCAATCAAGTATTGGAGATGAAATGGGCAACACCTGCCCAAATGCAAAGATGGGAAGGCAGCTAGAGACAGGAAACCTGGACAAATGGACACGGGGAACCCAATGTGGGAAGAGAAAGGGGGAGAGTGCTGACACATTTCAGGGATTACAACTAATGTCACAAAACCACTTGTATATAAATTTTTGAATGAGAAACTAATTTGTTCTATAAACTTTCACCTGTAACACAATTAAAAAGATAAAAAAAAAAAAACTCTATTGATATCATAAACCCGTCTAACTCCTTACCTGCTTCTGTTACTTTCTTCACAAGAAATCGTCTTAAATACATTGTTCATACTGAATTGACAAAGTCTTTGTCACTCTCCTTCTTATTACTCAGACTTCAATCACATCAATTCCTTCAAACAGCTCTTTTTATGGTCCCAGTGCCCAGTCCTTTACCAAATTAAATGGTCATTTCTCATTCCTCATCTTACTCTATCCATCAGCAAGATGTGACTGAACTGATAATCCCCTTATTTAAACCCTACTTACTCTTCCCTAGGAAACCCTTGGTGGCGTCATGGTCAAGAGTTCTGGCTGCTAACCAAAAGTTCCACAGTTCAAATCCAACAGGCTCTCCTTGGAAACCATATGGAGTGGTTCTACTCTGCCCTTACAGACTCTCTATGAGTCAGAATTGACTCGAGGGCAACTTTTTTTTTTTGTTTGTTTATTTTTCACTCTTCCCTAGGAAACCTTGGTGGCCTAGTGGTTAGGAGTTACAGCTGCTAACCAAAAGGTCAGCAGTTCAAATCCACCAGGCACTCCTTGGAAACTCTATGGGGCTCTGCCTATAGGGTTGCTATGAGTCAGAATTGACTGAACAGCAACAGGTTCGCTTTTTTTTTTTTTTTTTTTAAACTCTGCCCTGTAGGATCGCTATGAGTCAAAATCGACTTATGGCAACGGGTTTGGTTTTTGGTTTCTACCTGGCCTCCAGCACACCACATCTTCTGACTTTTTCCCTGTCCTCTGTGGCTGCTCTATCTCTGTCTTCTTTGATGTTTCTCCTCATTTCTCTGTCTTTTAAAAGTTAAAATAACCCAGGGCTCAAGCGTCTAACCTCTGTTTTTCCTATTTATTTTTACTCCTAAAATGATCTTTTGCCTTAAAACTCTAGACCCATATTCATTTGTAAGATCAATGTTTCTCTTTAGATATTAAATAAGCATCTGTCTCAGACTGAGCTTCAAGGGAAGCAGACTTTCAGGTAAAGATTTTACTGCAGCATATTTATTAGGGAGTGTTTTTACAATCAACGCCTGCAGAAGGGAGGGGAAAGAAGCAGGATTAAATTTAGGGAGAAGTTGAGCTTCAGTGCAGGCCCAGTAAATGCTCCAGCTGACTCAGTGCAGAATTCTAGAGCAAGGAAGACCCTTTAGAGTTGGCAGGTTGGGAGGCAGAGGCAGAGCTTTTATGTCCCTGTATGATGAGTCGTTATATATGCAGATTGCCTTGGAAAGTAGCTTCACCTTGGGCAGGGTGGCTCTCAGCTGGGGCGTTCTCTGAATAGGACTGACAGTTGAAGGCCGTTGGTGAATAACTCTCCTGTAATGTGGAATAAGTCCTTCATGCCTTGAAGAAAGATTTGCGAGGCATGTCGTAATGTCATCAGATCATCTCAAAGTTAATATCTCCCTTCCCCCCAAAAGAAAAAAAAAATAGAACTGGTCCTCCTGCCTTTTTCTCCTTTTCAGTAAATGGCAACCTCATCCTTCCAAATTCTCAGGCCAAAATCTTTGAAGTCGTCTCTAACCATTCTCTTTTCTTCCATCCTTTCCCATTTCAGTCAATTAGCAAATTCTTTTGACCTCAAAATATTTCCAGAATTTCACTGTTTTTTCCCTACTGCCACTGCTTTCACCCTAATCCTAATCCTAGCCACTATCAACTCTTGCTTAGATTGTTATAATAGCTTCCTACTGGATTTGGCTCCCTCCCCATAACAGCCTATTACTCATACAGCAGACAGAGTAATTCTTGAAAATTTTGCCTAAGACACCTTCATTCCTTTGTGAAAACCCTCCAATAGCTTCCCAAATTACCCAGAATAAAAGTGAATGTTCCTTTGAGAACTACCTGACCTCATCTAGTTCTCATTCCCTCACTGATTCCATTCCAGTTCCGTTGGCTTCCTTGCACACTGAGTATAGTCCTGCCTTAGGGTCTTTTAACTTACTATCCCCACTGCCTGAAAGCTTCTTTTCCAGACAGTTACATAAGGGGCTCTCCCCATAGCTGCACATTTCTGCTTGAGTTCCCCCTTAGTAAAGTGACCTTACCTGACCACCTTAAAGAAGATAGCAATTTCCCAACTCACTGTGATCCCAATTTTCACTACCCTACTTACTTTTCGCTCTATGTGTGCTCTCACATATTAGTTTATTATGCCTCTATGCCAAATATCAATGACGGGAATTTTGTTTTATTTACTATTATATTCCCAGTAACTAAAATAGTGCCTGGAATATAATAGGCACTCAGGAAGTATCTGTTGGATGTCTGATGAATATGACTTCAAGAAAGGGTAGAACCAGGGTTTCGAACAGTGTCATCAGTCTCTGGCTGTTTTTGTTGTTGCTGTTTGGTTGTTTGTTTTGGTCTCCTGCCTCCCCTCATTCTATCACTTATCCTCAGGAAGCCTCTGTAATAAGAAGGTAGAGATTATGACAACAGTTTTGTTACTAGATTAACTTTGAAATGAGGAATTAGGGTCATATAATCTCAAGATAGGATTAAATGGAATGAGTGGATACAGAGTTTCCTGAAAGGAAAAATACTCCACAAAGTACAAACGTTCCTTAGAAATTAAAAATAAACAAACAAAAATGTGATTTTAAAAACTGCTTGAATAGAAATAGAAGAACAAATTTCAGGAAGATTCCTTTTAACATTTTCTCAAGAGATTTTTTTTTTTTGTTCCAATAATTGCATGACTTTACAAATTCTTGTGATGAGTTTTTAAACTATGATATGAGGGTGGGGTAATGCAGAAAAGGGTATAATAGAGCAAGAGTTGATTAGAAGAACGTTCGTGGAGGAAACTGGGACGCTTCCTTTGAAAAAGTATGTATATGAGTGGCAAATAAACAAAAAGATTATTTAGTCACCTGTATCCACACCATAAAAAACATAGATTCTTCAAAACACAATTAGGATATAAAGACAGTCATACTGGGGCCAATGAACATGCATATATATTTTCTGCTTCAGAAAAGGATACGGTGTTGAAAAGTGATAAGATCCAAGTTGAAGGCTTAAATTGCTCAAATTTATTACTGTTTGATTTTGAGCAAGCAGCTCATTCTCAAGCAATTCAGTTTCTGCCCCTATAGAACAAATAGAATTAAAACTTATTTTCCCAACTGAAAGGTTTGCTTTGTGTGTACATTCTTATAGATATGCCTATTATTATTGCTATGCATGTTTTAATAATTGTACTCATTTTGTAGAAATCCCAGCACATGACTAATTGCTGTGGGATGTGATGTGAAATTCTTAGGGTCAAATTTTACTAAAACTATTTCCCTGGCAAGTGGCAACCCCTAGAACTGTTGTAAGCAGCACAAAGTATACTAAAATCAGAAGTAAACCTTGTGACCTAGGATTTAGGGAGTTGAGAAAGTTTTTCTGTCCCTGCTTGTCTCCCAGTAAGCTCAAATCATTGTCAAATTGTAAAATGCAAAACTGTTTCCAAAGGGATTGAAGAAAACTATCTCTTCAGCTTAAAAACAATCAGCAACAGAGCTCTCTTTCCTAGGTTTCACACTTAATGTGAGGCGTCCTCTTAGCTTTCTGGGTTTCAGCTCCTCAATATTATCCTGGGGTAGTTCAAATTAGTTGTAAATATATTCCCCTAATTTAAAATTGCATTTTTAGTTCTTGGGTTATCTGCTACACAATTATTCACGTTCTGAAAAGAGAGAGGTTTAAGGGGTCATGGAAAATACTACATTAAGCAGAATTTGTGTCCTCCCTACCTAGAAAACCACAAGAAATTGTTAGAGCGGAGGAGGATGATAGAAAACATTGAGTGCATTTTGAGATTGAGTTAACAAATAGTTGGTCACAGGAACCCTGATTTAAGAGAACATATGGCCCAGATTTTATGGGATGATCTCAATTAGAATAATGCTGGTTCTTTTTTGGATTATGTATGAAGACACATTTTGTGATCAACTTAAAGCAATGGTTCTTGTCCAGGTGAGATGCTCCTGCTCCCAGGAAACACATCTTTGGTTTTCACAATGGGGAAGAAGAGGGTGCTGCTATTTACATCTAGTGGGCAGAAGCCAGGAATATGCTAAACATCCTCAAATTATAGGACAGCCCCAACAACACAAATTGCCAGGCCCAAAATAGCAGTAGTGCCAAAATTGAGAGCTCCTGGCTTCTAAGAATAGGGTCACTAGAGCAATAAGGTGGAAAAGAAAGTATTTTTCTTCATCAGAATTTTACCAACAACCACCGAGGGATTGTATGCAGCTATGAAGCCATATTTTGGAGTTCTGAACAAGGGACAATTCAAGTAGACCTTTATTCTGTGCTTACTGCTATGTTTCTAACCTTTACCCCACTCTTCATATTGCTATCATGTTGTTTCTAAATCCATGGAGGACTCTCTCTAGCTTCCTATATGACAATCAGCCAACACCCTTGGTCGCTTTTAATCGGGCTGTTTGGAAATGGTGGAGACCTCCCTTTGTCCACTGCTTCTTATAAATGACTTTTCAACAAAAGCTTATTAACGACAGTAGAAAGTGATTATTTTCATTTATGTCATGCCAGAAGACAACTGTATGCCCCCCAAAAAAGCTTAGCATTTCTAAAACTGCCTGCCATGGGGACATTGTTTTTTTGCTTGCTTTGCTTTGTTTTTACCTTTTAATTGAACAGAGTTAAACCATTCTGCTTCTTCTAAAGGTTAAATAAAAAAAAAAAAAAACTGCTTTGAATTCTGGATTTGAGGGCAGGATATTTGTTCAGGCAGGTATTTGATAGCTACTGGTATTTTAATAGCAGGTTTTTTTTTTTTTATTTAATCAGCATTACCTTTAGTAACTTGGCAATAAACGGTTCTCACTGTGTTGTTTTGTAAATAAAACTCAGAGTTTATTGCATGCCTTGAAGGTGTTTATTGCTTCACATACAGCTAGCTATTGTTGATTAAAGCTTAAATACGCAAACGTTGTTATTTCCCTGAGATTTTGATAAATAGAGAGCAGCAAAAGCAGTGTTACTGAGGGATACTCAGTAAACATCTAATAGGTGTCAATTGTCCAGGGAAAACAGTAAGAGAACCAACTGATCTCTAGAAGTGCCGGTGGTGTTTCCACACTTAGCTACCAGGAATAAGTTCATTTGGAGCTAAGAAAACAATTTACTTTAGATAAAAAATAAACAAAAAATATCTGCATTGGAGTAGTTACTTAAGAAAACTGAAGAATTCAATTATATGTTTCTTGTCCTAGGTTTTGCATACTTTTTGTTTT
This sequence comes from Loxodonta africana, assembly GCF_030014295.1. Lineage (NCBI taxonomy): Eukaryota > Metazoa > Chordata > Mammalia > Proboscidea > Elephantidae > Loxodonta > Loxodonta africana. The sequence continues at coordinate 51,709,387 of NC_087357.1, read as the reverse complement.
AAATGAATACACAAAATCCCGTACCAGTTTTGAAAGAAAATAAAAATGTCCTCTCTGTCTCTGCATACTTTCTCACTCATGCGTATGCCTCGCTCACATAAATGAACACAAATTTTTTTAAAGCTCTGTATTAAGAAAACATACATTTCAGAGATACAGCTAGGATTATTTAACAATACAAGTAAAAGTATTGCTTTTTTGCTATAACTAAGCATCTTTTCATGCAAACACTGTTGTTAACCCTTTTATTGCCTCATACCCCATGATTTAAAAAAACACACAAAAAAACAAACCCAGTGCTGTCAAGTGGATTCCGACTCATGGCAACCCTGTAGGACAGAGAAGAACCACCCCACAGAGTTTCCATGGAGCATCTGGGGGGTTCAAACTGCTAACCCTATGGTTAGCAACCATAGTACTTAACCACTATGCCACCAGGGTTCCCATACCCCAGATCTTGCAAATGCCTTAATAACCGTCTCTGGGCTTTGAAACCACACCAGGCCACCACTTCCACACTGGCCACATTCATGGTAGCCCTGTTTATCTCCCTTGGTCTCTCATATACCAATCCAGGTGGTGTTAATGCCCCAGTCTGCCCCCATGGGTTTGGATACCCCATGCCAGGCTGCTGTGGAAATCTTTTATCAAGAGATGCTCTCTCCACCCCATTCAGCTTCCAACACCCGACTCAGGATCTCACCCCTCGTGTTGGTCACTGCACCCACCACCTGCACCCTGCTCAGATAGTCTCCTCATGCCACTCGTTCTCCTACACCTCAGACTGGACTGCCACTCCCACCCACCCACAGACATGCCTCCTTATCCTAATACACTGACCACTCTTGCTGGACTTTCACTGCCACCTCCTCTGATTCCTGCAGAAGCTCTCTTCATTCTCCTTAGGCGCTGACCTGGCAAAACTTGCCCTCCACGCTCTCAGATGCATTCCTTATCTGAATCAAGAGCCAATACTCCATAAATATGGGCTGCTGCCATAAACACTACTGTGTGGTTTTCTCCCCTCTAGACAGCTCTGATACTCTGTGCCAGGTCACAGCCAACACACAAATGTGCGTATCTACAAATGTGTGTGGCTATCTTGCTAGGCGCAAACTAGTAGCTTTTGTAATTAATTATTTAAGAAGAAAATCAGAAAGGAAATCAGTCAGGAAGTATATATATATATATTTATGATGCTAATGAAATGCAAACACTAAAAGTCAATACAGCAGATTTGCAGAGAGAAATTTGGGTCACAGAATCAATTTAGCATGTCAAGACCATCTTTCTGTTGTTGTTGTTAATGAAATAGATAGGCTAGTACAGAATATAATAGAAAATAAAAGAATATAAAATATAAGAAAGAGTGCATGTAATAATGAAAATGATAACTAATTCTGTATGTGAATATTTTGATTCCGGTTCCTGGAGATAGAGATTTTGGTAGAGAGCTAGATAGAGAGCCAGATAGATATTTTTTTAATTTATCTCTTGAAAAATGAAGTTTCAAGTTTGTATAGTAAAACATATCTTCATATTAATAAATTCAGGAGATTTCCTGTCTCGAATAAGAAGGTCTCCCATCCATGGATTATATTTATATTTGACAAAATAGCCTTTCACTATATTTATTATTTTTACACCTAAGCTTTCAATTCATCTAAAATTTTTTATATGTAACGAAATTTGAGATTCTTTCAATTTTTCCATGTTAATAACCACTAGAAGCAACACCACATATTTAGTGCATCCCGTGTTCCCATCTAGTTTTTCTATTAACTCTGTCTATTTCACAATTTTCATATGTATATGGATCCACTCCTGGATTCTCTATTTTGTTATACCGACTTATTTGTGCAACCCTAAACCACTTGGAAAAAGTCTATTTTTTTCATGCTTCTTGTACTGCCCTAGCCTTAGAGGCAAGAACTTGTCACTCCCTTGTTAGCTATTTCTTGGCTTCTTTGGGAGCCATAAATGTCAGAATCACTCTTTTAGAATCTATATCAATATTTCTCCTAAGGATATAAATATACCTGTGTGCTAAGCCATTCCATGAACAGACATTTCTTGTCTTTCTTTGGGCTTTCCTAATGCTGGTCTAGTACCCATAGGATGAAAGTCTCTGACCAGTTGTCTAACCTCACTGAGGTCAAAATTTTTCTTACAATTAGATGCCTATAAGCCATAGAAACTCATTAACTCAAGGAAAACAAGTACATTGGAGTTGAGTGTGAAAACCATGGGAGCTGCTCTCAGGATATTATGTCCATGGAATAACTCTTGCTTATTAATTTTTAACAGTTTCTTTGAGATATAATTCACATACCATACAATTCAACCATTTTAAGTGTACAATCGAATAATCTTTTAGTATATGCAGTTGTATAACCATGACCACAATTAACTTTAGAACATTTTCATCACCCAAAAAAGAAACCCATTGATAGTCATTCCTCATTTTATTCCTAAACTCCCTAGGCCTACTTTCTGCTTTCATTCTCTGTAGATTTGTCTCTGTACATTTCATATAAATGGAGTCATACAACATGAAACCTGGCTCCTTTCACACAGCATATTGTTTTCAAAATCCATTCATATTGTAGCCTGTTTCAGTACTCCATTATTTTCATTGTTGAATACTTTGTCATTCTATGGATATGCCATATTTATTTATGTACTTGTCAATTGATCGGCATTTGAACTGTTTCCATTTTCTGGCTATTGTGAATAATATTTTCATAAACTTGCATGTGTAAGTGTTGTGTGGACATGTGTTTTTATTTCTCTTAAGTAGAAATCTAAATGTGGAATTACTGGGTAACATGGTAACTGTATATTTAACATTTGGAAAAAACGGCAAGTTGTTTTTCAAATTGGCCAGCATTTTTCTCCTTTCTAAGTATTAACATCAATTATAAGCGTTTATTAAGCACATACTATGTACTAAGCTGCATCTGAGATACAGACTATTTCATTTAACCATCATAAAAACCCTGAGTTTGAGTTAGGTGTCATTCTACTTCATTATCACGGAAGGAGTCACTGGTACATAAATAAGTTAAGCAGTTTGCCCAGATGGCGTGGCTAGTAGATGACAGATTCAGATTTCATTCCTTTTTTTTTTTAACTCTGAAGTCTTTTTTTTTACTCTAGTATGGTAGTTCTATTTTTAGTTTTTTGAGGAACCACCACACTGTTTTTTACAATGTCTGTACCATTTTACACTCTCACCAGCAATGGGTAAGGATTCCAAGTTTTCTGCACCCTTGCCAACATTTGTTATTTTCTGTTAAAATATTTCTCATTAATTTAACTATCTACTTAAATTAATTTCTTAGATAATTCCATTTAAATGAATAGAATTCAAACATCTTTTACCTCATCTGATTCTATATGAACTACATAAAGTATACTTCAAGTGTTACTTATCCCATTTTACAACTAAGAATACAGACCTAATGACACCCTAGTTCAGATGGCTAAAAAGTGAGGTAATTAAGTCTAGGCCTTTAATCTTATAATTACTAGATTGGGGCTATTTTTATAAGGACACACTTTATCAAAGCATACTAAACATTATTTAACTCTTATCCCAGTGATTTTTTTTGTTGTTGTTGTTTTGTTTTTTAAAATAATTTAGGTATTTTGTTGTTGAGAATATACAAACCAAAACATACACCAATACAACAGTTTTTACATGTATCATTTAGTGACATTAATTACGTTCTTCAAGTTGTGTAGCAATTCTCATCCTCAATTTCTGAGCTGCTCCTCCCTCATTAACGTAAATTCACTGCAGCCTAAGGTTCTTATATAATCTTTTGAGTTACTGTTGTCAATTTGATCCCGTGTAGATAGTCCTTAAAAGAGCATAATGCACAAGGCAGACATTTTTTACTAGTTAAACTAAACTATTGTTTGGTTTTAAGACTTCAGAGGATATTTTTGGTTTGAGGTTTAAAGATTATCTCAGGGTAGTTTCAGGGGTTCATCCAAACTCCATGGCTCCAGGATGTCTAGAGTCCATGAGAATTTGAAATTCTGTTCTTCATTGTCCCCCTTTTGATCAAGATTCTTCTATGGAATCTTTGATCAAAATGTTCCATAATGGTAGCCAGGCACCATCCAGTTCTTCTGGTCTCATGGCAAAGGAGGCAATTGTTCGTGGAGGAATTCACTGGAGAAGCTGGACTATATGAAGAAGAATGTGGCATCAGGATTGGAAGAAAATTCATTAACCACTTGCCATATGCAGATGACACAACCTTGCTTGTCAAAAGTGAAGAGAATTTGAAGAGTTTACTGATGTAGATCAATCCCTCAGTGTGGATTACACGTCAACATAAAGAAAACAAAATTCCTCACAACTGGACCAATAAGCAATATCATGATAATGGAGAAAAGACTGAAGTTCCCAAGGATTTCATTTTACTTGGATCCACAACCAATGCCCATGAAAGTAGCAGTTAAAAAATCAAACAACACATCGCATTGGACAAATCTGCTGCAAAAGACCTCTTTCAACTGTTAAAAAGCAAAGATCCCCCATCAAGGATTAAGGTGCCCCTGACTCAAGCCATGCTATTTTCAATAGCCTCATATGCATGCAAAAACTGGACAATAAATAAGGAAGAAAGAAGAAGAAATGATGCATTTGAATTATGGAGTTGGTGAAGAATATTGAATACATCATGAACTGTCAGAAGAGCAAACAAATATGTCTTGGAAGAAGTACAACAAGAATGCTCTTTAGAAGTGAGAATGGTGAGAGTTCATCTCAGGTACTTTGGACATGTTATTAGGAGGGACCAGTCCCTAGAGAAGGACATCACGCTTGGTAAAGTACAGGGTCAGCGAAAAAGAGGAAGACTCTCAGCACAATTGATTGACACAGTGGCTGAAACAATGGGCTCAAACATACCTACTATTGTGAGGATGGCACAGGACCGGGCAACATTTCTTACTCTTACACCTGGGGTAACTATGAGTCAGAACCGACTTGACAATACCTACCAATGACGGCAACATACAAGTGGAGCAATTGCTTTTAGATAGGTATTCTAACAGTATGGTATAAGTATAGAAGCAATGGTAGAATGTATGGGTACAGGAAGATGTATAGATGAAGTTTGGGGAGTTCGTGGAAAATTGCTTCAGTTTTCTTAGTGGAACAGCAATCAAAGTCACTGGCCAAGAATATAGATGAGAAGGATGAGTTGGAAACCTGAGGAGAAAGCACGAAATAATCAGATAGGAGAGGTAGAATGAATGAACTAGGGAAATATAGTATAATAGATGAACAGGATCAAAGGTCTTCTTAAATCACCAAATCGTGGATCACAAATGAGAATTTCCATCATTGTTACATGTTTTTCTCCAGTCTTTTTCAGCCACACAGTTGTAGATAAAGGAAAGGCAGAGTAAAATTATCATTTTGCCAGATAAATATGATGAAGCAAAAGAGTTAAAGGGAAGTTGAAACCAAGATCTGGGTGCTAGGTATATTGCTTATTGTTAGGGTATCTTGGCTTTCAGGCTTCCTCAGTGGACAGTAAGGCAATATATGTATGAGAGAGAGCGTGTATGTGTGAGTGTGTGTGTGTAGTTAATGAATTGAATTTAAGCTAGGTACAGAGGAATGTAAGTATGCAAGGTGGGTAAAGGGTAATTAGTATGATCAATCAATTGTGGACCTAGATGGGGCTGAAAAATTTTGGAAAATGTGATAAAGAGGTGAGCAAGTGCTGGGGGAAGAGTGGAATTGATCAAATCGTGGTTATGGAAGGGTTGTGGTAATTGGTAATGACAAGGTCTAGGGCATGACCATAGGACTGAATGGATGATATAGAAACAGAGAACAAGGTCATTGGATGAGGGCCAATTAAAGGAATTTGAGACTAGGGTGTTAGAAGCAACTCCCATATATTGAAATGACTAATAATTGAAATAAGAATAACAATGAGACAGATTGTCAGTGAGCCCCCTTCCCCCAAGAAATGAAGTAAGTTATGTATAGTGTGGAATATGACTTTAAGGTTTTAACAAGGGAGGGTATCAATTGATAATAGTCTAAAGACTACAGCATGAGAGTCAAAGCTGGGGGATTTTCAGCAGAATGAAATGGAAGTGGCAATGAAGAAGGAGGCTACTCTATTGCCAGGGCCATCTCTTAAAAGCAAGGTGGGGGAATTAAGGTTCTCATGGAAAGCCTGGTTATGGTTAAAGCAAGAAAGTGAAGGAGAGATTGAGAGGAGATGTTTACAACATAAGGGATTCTGCTAGTGATAGATTTTGAGTTCCAGAGGGCACAGTGTTTGAATGACGCCTGCATATTTAGTATATTTCTAACCTTTGGCAAATTCTTTAACTTCTTCAAGCTTAAATTTTTATCACATGTAAAATATGGCTCAAAATACTTATTAGATAGGATTGCTTTGAAGATTAAATGAGATGGGATATGTAAAATGCCTAATAAATAATAAAGACTAGTAATTATCATTTGAACGGATTCTTTTTATTATTTGTGTTTAGTTCCAACTTTATTTTGTTCTTTGTTCCTTGAAGCTTGGACTAAATCAGTTATGGGCCCATTTTAGAATGTATTAAACCACTTTGTGTCCCAAGATTAACCATTTTGTACCACAAAGAAAAATTTTGAGACTGAACCTTCATAGGTTCTCTGTAACTCTGACCAAAGATTAGAGATTTTACCTTTTAAGGCTTTCTTAATTTTCACGAATTTCCCTGGATGAGGTAAACAAAAATACTTAGCTTTAAACAGTCACTTCATTTTCAACATGGTCAGCAAAAGATGTTTTGCCTTCCTAGCTTAAAACATTGTATTTATCTGCTTGAGCAACAAATAGATCACGAATCAATTCCCATATAGAAAAAAAAGGAGGAGTTTGGAGGTCTAGGTTCTTCCTATGTGTCATTTTACAACACCCTTGTATTTTGGAACATTTTTATATTTTTTGCCATTCTACATTTAGTTGCATTTCCATTTACACCACATTTACATATCATTTATAGTATTATTTATATATTCTTGAAAATTGAATACAATTATTTTTTATTTAAATGCATTTATTTCAAAATGAATTTTATATAGAATCATAAGTGGCAAAACAGAACTACTGGATATAAATAGACTGTATGCATTAATCTATATTGAAATATATTTATAAAAATTATTATTGTTTTTTTAAGGACTGATGATTAACCGCCAGGAATGCATATAAAATTTTTGGAAACACTGTTGTACTGAATGGAAAGCTTCAGTTCTTGGTTTCAAGCCATTTAATAACATAAATCAGAAATTGTTTGCCTAAGTGAGAAGAGAAAAGATCACCTAAATCCGTTGATTATTATCTATTTTAGAAACCCTAATTTTTTTTTTAAGGGCATTTACTTTGTCTTAATGTACTATGAAATGTGTAGAATCGTTCTGTGCGCATAAAGTGCACTCTACCAGATGGTATTTGATGGCTGTGTTCATTTTTAACATGAGCAGAATATTAGGCTAGAGAAGATTTGTTTTCTTTTTCAAAATTTCTATTCTCCAGTGCCTAAGCACATGGCTAATTTTTATAAATACTTTTTGGTGTGCTTTGGTAAAATGGGTGGCTCAAATGCAGATGCAATGAGCTCTGTGGGTAGACCAGAAAGAAGAGGTGCTTTGATTTTTAAGGATAGTCTTTGTCCTTCAAGCAAAAGTGAAACGAAGATCAGCTTTATCTTTGTTAATTGTGTTATTAATGTTGTTAAACATATACCAGTAAACCAATGACTAAATTCTACTGATTGATTGTTTTCAGCTCATCTTTCCAGAAATATTAAATGTTAGAGTAGACATGATAGATTGAAAGAAAGATACAATGTTAAGCTGGATTTATAATTGTTTACACAAAGCTATCTTGTTTCAGAAATATTTTTTTCTGGCTTTGTGAAAGCAAAAATAAATAAATAAATAAATTGTCCCTTAAGAAAACAAAAATGCCAATCACATAGCAATAAACAAATCAAAAGAACCTGATAATATCTATAAATATATGACTTGGAAAGATGACTGTCAAAAAGAGAAAAGCCATGGAAAAATGTTTATTGTTGTTGGGTGCAGTCAAGTTGATTTTGGCTCATAGTAACCCAGTATAACAGAGTAGAGCTGCCCCATAGTTTTCCACGGCATGTCTTCTCTCCCAGGAAACTGTTGATGCGCTTGAACTGCCAAGCTGTTGGTTGGCAGCCCATTGCTTAGCTATTGTGCCACCAGGGCTTCTTGGAAGAAGTTTAGTGGAAGCATTTTAGTGATATAGTCTCCAGATATAGCATAATTGTTTGCTTCTTAAAAAATTGATGCTATTTGTCTTAGTTAACTAGTGCTGCTATAGCAGAAATACCACAAGTGGGTGGCTATAACAAACAGAAATTTATTTTCTCACAGTTTAGGAAGCTAAACCCAAACCAAACCGGTTGCCATCAAATTGATTCCGACTCATAGCAACCCTGTAGGACAGAGCAGAACTGCACCATAGGGTTTCCAAGGAGCGGCTCGCCGACCTTTTGCTTAGCAGCCATGTTTTTAACCACCACGCCACCAGGGCTCCTTAGGAGGTTAGAAGTTCAAATTTGTCTCTAGGGGAAGGCTTTCTCTGTCAGCTCTGGGGGAAGGTTCTTGTCTTTTCAGCTTGTTTCCTGGTTCTTTGGAGATACCTGTGTGGCTTGGCATAAATCTTCCCCATCTCTTCTTCTTTTGCTTGTTCTTTAATCTCTTTTATATGTCAAAAGAGATTGATTTGACACACCTGTGCTAATCCTGTCTAATTAACATAATAAAGACTTATCTGTTCTCAAATGGGATCATAGCCACAGACATAGTGGTTAGAATTTACAACATATATTTTGGGGGGACACAATTCAACCCATGATACTATTCTTCAGTTAAATGAGTATCATTAATTGCAGTTTCATTTTATCTTCTTTGCTAATACTTGCCTCACAAAGAACAGAAAAGAAGGGGGAAATATCAAGCATTTACTACCAAACTCATTGAATGCATTTCTTGAATTCCTCTGTTTCTTATTTTCTAGGCCTAGGCTACCATTATAATTAATTTAATAAAAGTTAAAATTTTAGTATTAGATTTAAATGAAACGTTTCGAAGTGTTTCAATGATTTTACCCAAGGTAGTTTATTATTTCATCATTTTTTATTATTTTATTTTTTATTTTGTGCATGAGAGAATACAATAAACTTAGCCCAAACACAACAAAATTTTGGTCTGAAAAAAATGATCACTGACAACAGTGAGAATGCCAAGGAGGAGGCAGGGCCACTACTAAGATGGCTTAGTATTCATCTAATTGGAGATTGAAGTAGATAACTTTGATATGAGTCTGAAATGCAGGGCAAAGTGCTGGCCTGGAGATATGAGTCTTTGACTGATAGATACTGATCAAAGCTATGTAGCTGGATAAGATGACCAAGTGAGTGAGGTAAAGGACAGACCCTTGGAGCCGTACAATGTAAAAATGTCTTATAAATGAGGGGAAATCAGCAAAGGAAAATGAGAAGAAGTAGCCAATAAAATGAGATTAGAATCAACAGAATATGATATCATGAGAGCAATGTGAAGGAAGTGTTTCATTGAAGACGCAGTTTCGTGAGGCGTGGATGAAATAGTCCTGCAGAGCTTCACTCACAGAACTTGGCACATAGTAAATATCAACCCCACCCATTGCTGCTGAGTCGATTCCGACTCATAACAACCCTATAGGACAGAGTAGAACTGCCCCATAGAGTTTTCAAAGAGCACCTGGTGGATTTGAGCCACCGACCTTTTGGTCAGCAGCCATAGCACTTAACCACTACTTCACCAGGGTTTCCTTAGTAAATATTACTCAGCTGTTTCTGGAACCTGGATTTTATGTCATCCATCAATCTATCAAGGTAGCCGATAGAGAGGTTACATGACTGGTAACGTGTAATTCCATGATACGTGATTCATATCAAAGCTGTTGGCTCTACCAGTAGGAACAGTCCCTCTCTGCTGGTCTGGACATGCAATTTCAGATTTAGGCTTTTATGGCTGGGATGCTTACTTTCTAGTGACTGTAAGAACCTCATGCACATACATGCTTTTCCAAGGTTCTGGCAACTCCCCAGCAGTTACTGTCAGTCAGCAACGTGGGCCAGGCTACTAAGCTACAAATGAAATTTGTGTAGCCCTCTGTTTAAGTATTTGCCCTCTCCCTGGGTTCATGTTTAGGCACATCCCTCTCACATTCCTGATATATCAACCATTAGTTTAAATTGTAGAGATAGACTCATATAAAATCAAGTGAATTAACCCTAGGAAAATCATTATTGTATTCCTCTACCAAGTGAGATTACGTGTATACTCAGGAGATATTATTTTTATTCATTGTTATAAAATGAAAGAAAAGTTGGGATCAGACATGAAATTCTTTATTTTTTGTCTTACCATTAGGCTATACTTTCATTTTTACTCTTAGGAGCATCATGGATGGTCTGTGCTATTAGTCTCAAATTTCTGTATTACTCTGTACTGAATACGAGCCATATAGCCATATTAATTACTTGAAAATTGAATTATGTTTTTTTCTCTTAAGGCAACTGATCGAGAGGGAGATCCAATAACATATGCCATTGAGAATGGAGATCCTCAGCGAGTTTTTAATCTTTCAGAAAAGTAAGTTAAAAATTATTTCTAAACTGATGTTTTCCCCATTTTAAAATGTTAAACAATGTACCAATAGCAAGAGAACAGACACCTAATCAGAGACTTTCAGCTGTCTGTACTTTGTAGAATTTTTTTTTTACTACGAATGTTAAGGAGAGCTGGGAGGATAGTTCTGAACCCAGAAATCTTACCCAGGAGACTATTTATTTTAAATACTTTTTCTAGGTAAAATCCATCGAGGTGGAAACATTTCATTTTCCAGTGTAATCAGGGATTAATTAGATCCCTTTAAAGTTGTCAGCTGTTCACAATGACGAGGGCATTTCTACAAAGAGTGCCCTGGCACTAAATAGTTCATTCAAAAGAAATTTTGTAAGGTGAGGTGTATTATAAACACATTTAAGGTGTCACCAGAATTCAACCTCTAATTTCTGATTAATTTAAGTAAATTCTAAAATAATTGTTTATCCATGCTAAACCTATTTGAGGTTGAGATCAGTGTCATTCTATTTAGCTCTGTGACAATGTTAATGATAACTACCGAGAAAACTTGGAACAGGGCTAAGTGAAAGCATTGCAGCTTCCAGAGAGATAATTTGCTTCCTGTTTGCAGTGGCAAAGTAAGCATTCTTCTGTCACATGTGGCTGGTTGCTAAAGAGCTGTGCTTGCTGTCTCTCCAATGTTTTCTGTGTGGTCATAAGCGTTTTTTTTTTTTTTTTTACCGCCTGAAAGAATGGAAACCCCAATTTGGTGGATTAGTTGACAAATGAGCTAGCCAATTGCTTCAGTCTTAGGGACATGTGGCACAGAATGCCAAACTCAGTGAGCCATGTGTAGGACCTTGGTCTTGTTTTTTAAAAAAATGAAAAATAAACTTGTTGCTGTCAAGTTGATTTCGACTCATAGCGACCCTAAAGGACAGAGTAGAACTGCACCATAGGGTTTTCAAGGAGCACCCAGTGGATTCAAACTGCTGACCTTTTGGCTAGCAGCCAAGCTCTTAACCACTGTGCCACCAGGGTTTCCTTGGTCTTGTTAGGAACTTGTAATTTCACACTGAATAAGATTTTACAACCATGGTTTAATAATGTCTGGAAAACCCCAGGCAAGAACAGTATTTCCTAATCTTTTAGGTTTTACAGATGAGTAAAACTATGTTTAAAATTAGAAAGGTTTAACTATTTTGAATTTTCTCACATAAAAAATTTTGAATTTTCTCACATAGGGACATAAAAATCATAAATTGGCTACCACCTACAACAATAATTAAAGAAATTAATCATTTTAAAAGGGACACTTTAACAGTAATCAAGACTGTGGTACTGGCATGAGGCTAGACGTATATGTCTATAGAATAAAATTAAAAGTCCAGAAATAAGCTCTAACATTTATGGTCAATTGATTTCTGACAAACGAGTGAAGACAATTCAATGAGGAAATGATAGTCTTTTCAACAAGTGATGATGAAACACCTGGATATCCACATGTGAAAGAATGCAGTTGGATCCCTACCTTACACCACACATAAAAATAACTCAAAGTATATCACAGACCTTTGGTTAGGCAATGATTTCTTAGATGCAACACCAGAAGCGCAAGTGATGAAAGAGAAAATTATGTTGGATTTCAATAAAACTACAAAAAAAAAAGTACACCAGCAAATCTTAGTAATAGTCATTACAATACCATTAGTTTTTCCTTTATCCATTGGAATAAAAAACATGCCAAAAAGTTTCTGTTAATTCTTTAAACAAATATTAGCTAGTGATGAAATAGTTATTTACAGTTTTGTGAATTGGATGATTCATGTAACCTAGAAAAAAACTTACTCATTAAAGAAAAAGTCTTGATTCTTTAAATATCACAGCCATTGGTTATGAAAACCATTTAGCAGCATATTTTAAAAGGCCACACTTTATGTTTCTGCTACATATACATTGTTTAAATGACTTTCCATAGCATCCTTGTTGATAGTTGCATATGGCTGAACAAATATTTATTCAGCAAACATTTCACATATAAGTAAATATTTAAATAAAATGTCGAGAAACTTTCCTTATAAGTATGATGGCCAAATATTTTACTTATTTATTAAAGGAAGGTAAGGAATTACCACCTCTCAAATTCTTATTGTTTGTCATCATTCTAGTGTAGTGTATGCAATGTAACATTTAAAGGCAAAGTGCTATAGAAGAGAACCTCAAAGCATTATTTTTCTGAGAATTTTATTCAGAAAATTGTTATCTTAACTCACATTTTAATTTCTTTCTGTTGTGACTAATTTTTGACACTGAACTTAAAGCTTGATTATCTTTTTCTTTAGTTTGAACTTTATAAATACTTTGAAAATTAAATAGCCCGTAAGCAATAATATATTATGGATTTTAATTTACTAGAACTTCTACTTTCAATACGTATGTTCTCCTCACTTATTGATTATCTCATTATCTGACATTTTGTGTTAACAACAATGGTAAAAAATCTACTCTTTTTTAGTATCTACGACATACGTCTGGCAGTAACGAACTCCAAGAGACTAATGCTGGTTGTGATGGTTAAGGTTACGTGTCAACTTAGCTGGGCCATGATTCTCAGTGGTTTGACAGTTATGTAATGATGTAATTTGGCAATTATGTAATGATGTAGTCATCCTCCATTTTTGTGATCTGATGTGATAATCCTTCATTTTTGCATAACACCAATTTTTGCATAATGACCTATACTTGGAAACTACCATGTCAATAAGTGTGGAGTGGGTGTATATCCTTAAATCAAACTACTTCTCATAACCTTCATTCTACCATCTCAGTTTATGCTATTATCACCTTAGCCTTGAAGATGTTACTGATACCTCCCCTTATTTGTCTGTGTTTGTCAATTACCAATAATTTTTTAACACGTGTCCTGTGAAACTTCAAGCTTCCAAATATTTTGAAGTACATTCCCATCACCTTTACATATCATAAGGCCCAGAATATGGTGCCTAAAAGCAACATGATAAATATGACAAAGGCTCAGATACTTAAGTATTTTATCAAGAGACTTTAACATCAGAACATGCAGGTGTAAATGATGTTAATCATAACTAGTAGAACTTATTTTAAAATGTTTAAAAGAAGGGTAGTCTGCATAGCATGAACCATGTGAGATGATTTCTCTTAGCCTATCATGATGTTTCATCAATTTCATATTAAGTAGTGTAATTTTGGAAAATGTTTACTTATTGAAGCAGATATTAAATGCTACCAGACTAGCTTCTTTAGAAGTAGACATCTTCTATTACTTTTAATTAACATGGTTTAACTAAACTTATAAACAAATTTTCAATATCATTGTTTTATGTATCAGCCCTTATTGTCTATGAGAGTTTAATTTTTTCACGCAAAATACAGTTCAGGAATGTAGCCCTCAAGCAAACACCATCTCTATTTAGGTCTAAAAATTCTTCATCACCTCAAAAGGAAACCCCACACTCATTTAGAAGTTGCTTCCAATTCCCCCCTTACCCAAGCCCCTGGCAATCATCAATCCGTGTCTAGCTCTATGGATTTACCTATTCTGGGTATTTTGTATAAATTGAATCATAAAACATGTGACTTTTTGTATTTCGCTTCTTCACTTAGCATAATGTTTTCTAGGCTATCCACATTGTAGCATGCGCCAGTGCCTTGTTCTTTTTTATGTCTGCATAATACTCCACGGGATGAGGGAGGGAGTGAGAGAGAGAGAGAAGGAGAATTTTTTCAGTCTTCGCAGATTATTTCTGTGCCAGAGACCTCTTTCAATGCTTAGCCAGGCCATTTTTCAACTCTGCCCTAGCCTTCAGTTCTGCTTGGACTGAGCTTAGAGGTCTTCTCAGGTCTTTCCTAAGCATCGCTCCATCTCTGGGCACACATGTGGCTTTCTGAATTCCCCAGTATACATAGGCGATTTCAGTGCTCTAATTCCTCAAAGAAATTCTATCCCCAGGCTTTCCTCCCAGGCTTTTGGTGCTCTATTGTATGAATCAATCATAATGTTTTGCCGTAGGTGAAATTGTTCAGTCAAATTAGTAAGTAAGCAAAAGTAAGTCCTTACTTACCTTGCTTACTGGGTCATCCATCACTGTCAGGGATTATAAATTTGAAAAGAGTCTTTGATTCTGTAGGAATGTGCTGTGGGGTTGGGAGACAGATGCTAGTCATACCTAGAAGCAGAATCTGCCATGTGATGAAAAACTGTGAAATTGTTCACTACAGATGATCTAGTAAGCAAGGTAAGCATCGCGCTTACCTTGCTATTGGATAATCCACCCCCATGTGGCAGTTTGCTTCCATAAAGATTTACAGCCTTGGAAACTCTATGAGACATTCTACTCTGTGGTATAGGAAATCGACTCAATGGTGTTTGGTTTGGTTCTGGTATTGTATCCTGCCCTGATAACCTGGTTGATAACAGGACTTCTCCTTATCATTTATTTCTAGTATATCATGAAAGGCTGCCTCGTGTGCACCCATAAACCGGTCTTTAGCTGAGAATGCCAGAATGCACTGTCTATTTTTCCTCACCTTCTCCATTTGTCAAATATCCCATTCCACTCTCTACAATTTTGGGACACAAGCATCTGAAGGAAAGAACTATCTTCATCAGCATCACCAGGCCATGAAAAATTGACTATCTATAATATAGTCCTAGATTGTAATAGTATAGAAAATCTTTAGTATTTTTAAAAATATGTAACGTACAAGGAAGAATATAGAGTACTGAATCTTAAATGGAGGGGAGAATAAGGAAAACAGTAACTAAATTTTCTTTCAGTGTACTGTGGCTAGTTTTTCATATTTCCTTTTTCTTTCATTAACTTATAAGTATCAGAAGCAATAAATGTCTTACTTTTCTTTTTGAATGTCACTTTAGATGGAGATTATCTGAACCATCTGCAGTGTGGGAAGTTGATCCAAACCTCACTGTTGTGAACATACTCTGGGAATTGATGTTATTTTGACAAAACATTTTTTTTTTTTTAATGTACAAGAAGCAGAGTTAGTTTTTCATAGTCATACCATATGTCTAGAACTTTTATAAAAGTCCATGTCAAAAGCAACTACTAAATAAAACAAATAGAGTAAGTGTGACTCTGATTTTGATTCATTGGCTTTGATTCTTTGTGCTCAACTACCATATGTGGCATGAATTGCTTAAATTCCACTATAACAATAAAAGCACTTGTATTAAAATGAGAGCAGCTTTTTATCAATCGGAAGTAAATTTTATTTTTATACTTGATAAATATGTTCATGTTTTATTATCTTAAGATATCCTCTCCCCTACAACAGATGCTTGTTAGGTCTTAATTAAAATATCATGTACAACGTCAGGCTGTAAAACCTAAAATACATGCAGAGCTTGTTTTAAGGAGCAATATAAATGACCAGACTGATAGAAAACAGATTCCACTGGGGAATAAAGTCTTAAATATTTGGAAGCATGTATTCTGAACAGTGAAAAGCTAAGTAGTAGAATTAAAAATGTGTCTAAGAATTTGCCTTAACGTTGTTCATCCCCTTTATGCATAGTATGTAAAATTAAGATTCACCGAAATTTGAAAAGAATAGCAAAATGGTAAAATTATTAGGGTATCTACAAAATAGTTTTTTAAAACTGTAAAACAATGGATTGAGTGTTTGTAAATTGTTTTTTAAAATAATATAAAATATACAGCCTGATCTCTCTTTTGAAAACCATAATATTTAAGTATGGTTATAAATGAGAATAAAAAGAAATATTAAAAATATTAACCACAGTATTTATAAATTGTTTTTAACATCATTTGCATTTTCTGAATTTCTATAATGAGGGTCAAATATTTTGGAAAAAAAAAAAGAGCATTACAGGGTTTGTCGAAGATGGAATTCACATGTTTTACATTCCCACTATTGACATATATATGAAAATGAATGGCAATGGTGACATCAGTTAGTTATAAGAAACTGTTCCTTGTCTCCAAACATCATTAGGCTGCTAAAGAATAAAGGAACTTTTAACATTAAAATAATTACAGAAAAGATGGATATATTTCTCCCTGGAATGAATTAAACATAGTTTATTCATTCCCCCCAGAGGATAGAGAATCAACTTAGTTATCCTATTCAATTTTGCAATTTTTCATTTTTGCTCTGAAGCTCCATAGCCTTCAAAATCTTTCCTAATTTCCAACATGAACCTTAGGATCATAAATCTTAAATACTCAAGCTGTGTTTGCTGAGGGAGAAAACCCTGTCAAAAGTAGTTCACCACAGTAGAAATACACTTCTTGTGACATAGTATCTTTCTGTGTTTTACATGTTTGTTTTCTCTGTCACTAGTACTGGAATTCTAACCTTAGGAAAAGCACTGGACAGGGAAAGCACCGATCGCTACATTCTGATCGTGACGGCTTCAGATGGCAGGCCAGATGGGGTGAGTAACCTCCCTGAGTAAGAGTTTTAAAAATAGTATTAAAGAAATTAGAGAGTCTTGTACTCTTGCACTCCTAAAATAATTTATTACAGTAATGAATTCATGAATTAATTTCTTTTTTAGCTGGAGCAACTTCTTACATTTACTAGAAAAGCTCTTTTCTCTAGTTGGCTTCTTAAATAAATGAACTTATACTTTGAATCTGTTATGGTGCTACAACTTTTGACCTGACGTATTAGAAACTCGTCATTGGTGTTTTTACACAATTTGTGAGGAAAATGAAATCTACCTTATTGTAACAAGGATTCTGCTTTGCCTGTCATCATCACACCACTGTCACGTTTGTTCCGGTACTTTTGCATGCTACAGTCTATTAACTTTAGTCTGCCAATTTTTTAGGGGGGAGGGAATTTGTGAGTAAAAATCTTGAAGCACTTAGGAAACCAATTTGAACGATGCCACAGATATGTGTAAACAACACTCGGAAGCCAGAGTAATGCTGGATGATCTGAGTGGTTTCAATAGGCCCGTATTCCAGAGAAGCATTCTTTTTCTTCTGGATAGACAAATCGGTTTTAAGAGTAAATAAATGGTTTTATCAGTGTGATGTGTTTCAAAATCATTTGTCTATATCCTTTGAACTACCCTTCCCAAAACCACCATAATCCTTATTTTTAAGCATTATAGCATTTCAGTGGTTGATAAAGCCTTTAGACAGCATTTTCACTCTCTCTCTGATGCAAGTTAGTTTCTCTCTTTGGCCAAGTGCTATGGGCCAGTTCAGCACTATTGTCTGGGAATAAATTCAGACTCTGCATAGGTTTATGACCACGGCTCACCCAATTCAAAAAGCAACACATCACCAATTTATTTCAAATGACTTCTTAGATCTATAAGGCACATTGCCGGGGGCCATATGATAATTCTTTTCTCAGACTCACCTGAGGAGGTTTTATGAGAAAATTTCACGATGATAAAAACATACAGTTGATAGGTGGACAATTTTATCATCTGAACTCAAAGTGAGAAAAAGACTTAGGGATAATTAAGTTTGGCAGTGACAACCTGCCTCTATTTAGCTGTTGGACATTTTTCACTCATTTTATAAATAGCTATCTACAGGCAAAAAAAAGAAAAAAAAACTAAGCCCTGGTGGCGCAGTGGTTAAGAGCTCGGGCTGCTAACCTAAAGGTCGGCTGTTCAAATCCACCAGCTGCTCCTTAGAAATCCTATGGGACAGTTCTACTCCTTCCTACGGGGTCGCTATGAGTCGGAATGGACTTGACGGCAATGGTTTTTGTTTTTTCCAAATAGGAAAATAAAGAAATAAAAGGAACACTTTTAGGAAACAGTAGAGCCATTAGAAGGACCTTAAGTAATATAAAAGTGAAGAAAAATAAAATCTAAGATTACTTTCTATATATGTAATGCCCTTGCTAAATCTAATGTGCCTGTGTTAGAGAAGTCAGTGAGAGACTTAAACCCAAAACCCTAAGAAGGAAATAATTGAAGCACTTGACTTATGATGAAAGTTTAGTGGGTAACTTGACTGGGCAATAACTGAAGGGGGAAGATTCCAAGGAGTGGGAGGAATTATTCAGGATAGAGTAAGGGGTATCATTAGAGTGAAGTGAAATTAAGAAGGAGCATTCAGGTCAAACATTAAGAGGAAAAAGAAAGTACAGTACATATCTTTGAGATATGTCACATAATAAATCGGAAAAGTAATGGCAGTAATTTAGCTAGGTCATTTTAAGTCTTGCCTTGAAAATAAAATTTGTTAGACAAGGGAACATGAAAAAGAAATCATATATTTGGTTGTCTGGTATGGTCTTCATCTATTAATTATGCTTTTCATAAAATAATACCCATGAAGAGTGTGCTTCTTAGCTCAAGCAGATACACGAGACTAAATGGGCGGCTTTTATCCAGAGGCAGGATGAGAAGGCAGAAAGGGACAGGAGCTGGCTGGATGGACATGGGAAACCTAGGATGGAAAGGGGACATAGGGATTTCAACTACTGACACATAATAATATGTATGTAAATTTTTGTATGAGAAATTAACTTGAATTGTAAACTTTCACCTAAAGCACAATTTAAAAAAAACCTTGGCTAGATAACATATCTAAGGCCCAATTTCCTCATTCTCTCATCAGTAAGGTCTCAATCACCTTTAAAAATCAGATCGTTTTAAGTAATGTTATTTTATTTTCAAATGCTTGCATTAAGAATACCAGTAACCAAAAAAGAAACCAAACCTGTTGCCTTCGAGTCAGTTCCAACTCATAGTGACCCTAAAGGACAGAGTAGAACTGCCCCATAGGGTTTCCAAGGAACCCCTGGTAGATTTGAGCTGCCGACCTTTTAGTTAGTAGCCACAGCTCTTAACCACTACACCACCAGGGTTTCCAGAATACTAGTAGAGGAAAAATATTTAGATTTTCAACACATAAAACCCTCTTCAGTTTTGTTTTCATTATTTATATAATTTTAGGGATGGATTTATGTATGGGCATATATAGTGGGTTAGTGAAGAAGAGATTGCGTAAAAGTATTATTCTCTACTTTTATAATGTAATAATCTTATCCAAACATTTAAACTGATGTCCTTTGTAGAGTTAAAGTAATATTAACCTTTTGTCCTTAATAATCATGAGTTTCAAGAGATATATTTAAACGAGCACTGACTCCAGATGAATAGACATTTGCTTAAATCAAATGATTATCAGCATGTGTGAAACAAATTGCTGAGATATAATTTGAGAATTCTATCGTGAAAAATCATTTCTGTTAAAACCAAAACCCATTGCGGTAGAGTTGATTTCCACTCATAGTGACCCTGTAGGTCAAAGTAGAATTGACCAATAGGTTTTCCAAGGCTGTAATCTTGAAGGAGGAAACCCTGGTGGCGTAGTGGTTAAGTGCTACAGCTGCTAGTCAAAGGGTCGGCAGTTCAAATCCACCAGGCGCTCCTTGGAAACTCTATGGGGCAGTTCTACTCTGTCCTATAGGGTTGCTATGAGTCGGAATCGCTTTGATGGCACTGGTTTTTTGTTTTGTTTTGTTTTGTTTTTTAATCTTGAAGGAAGCAGACTGCCAGGTGCTTCTTGTGCAGAGAGTCTGGTAGGCTTGAATGGCTCACCTTTCAGTTAGCAGGGTGGGGAGGTGGGGAAAGAGCTCTCACCTTCTATTAAAAAAAAAAAAAGGTGACTGGTAATTTTAGAATTGAGGAATATTGGGGAAATTTTATTAGACTTTCTTCCATTTTAATTTTTCTTTTTTCTAAACTCACTCTGCCAATAAGAGTTGAAAATGTATATAAATTAAAATTTTACGCATTTTATTATAATTTACTATTATAAGTACTTAGATTTCTTCAGCTATCCTGTGTACATTTTCTAGAGTTTAATACTTGTTTACATTTGTTTCCTTTGGAATTACTTGGAAATTTTTGAAGTTGCCAAACTTTTTAAGAATGCTGCTACTGTCCTTTATTCCAACAAACTTTACCTTAAAAAAAAAAAATTAGCAGAAATAGACTTTGAAAAAAAATTTTATCATAGGTTAGTTTCTAAACATTTACACTTTAACTACTTTAATTTACAATAACATATGGGGTAGCTTTCAAAATGCCTTTTTTTTATTCTTTTGCAGAAATATATACTCTGCTTCCTTTTTTTAAAAGCTGACATGTAACATTTTTTACTTCAGTCCAACCAATCTGGACTACAAAGGCATTTTATTTTTTTAATGACAAACTTTATTATATATTTATGGATATAATTTAATAATCAGCATTTCAAAAAAAAAAACCCAGTGCCATGAGTCAGAATCGACTCGATGGCACTGGGTTGTTTTTTTTTTTAGAAATACGGCTATGAATAACAAGAAACCCAACAAACAGAAGCTTAAACAAATTAGGGTTTATTTATCATAAGTAAAAGGAAATGTAGAGGTGGACAGTAAAATGATGGTGCAGCGGCTCCGCAATGCCATAGGGGACTCCTACTCTCTGTTTTCTGCTCTTCCACTTTTAGTGTGTTTATTTTCATCCTCTTCCTTGTTAACTGATGGCATAGTGGTTAAAGAGCTCAGCTGCTAATCCAAATATCGGGGGTTCTAACCCATCACCCGCTCTGCAGGGAAAAGGTTTAGCGATGTGGTAGTCTGCTTCTGTAGAGATCTACAGCCTTGGAAACCCTATAGGGAAGCTACACTTTTTCTTGTAGGATCACTATGAGTTGGAATTGACTCAACAGCAGTAAGTTTTTTGGTTTTCTTGTAGAAAGATGTCTATTGTAACTCTAGGGATCAGCTACCACTCCAGAAAAGATATTTAGCAAAGGGTACAGATGAATTACAGATGAATGGCAGAGAATCAGCCCTCTTTCGTACAGAGAACCAAAAATGTTTTCAGAAACCTCACCTAGCCAGTTTAAACATACCCTCTTATCTATTGTTGTCTCTAACTAGACTCATCAAGCTAAAAGCTAGAAAGTAGAGCTTATGGATCGTGGTTGTGTCAATCACTGATGTTGTGTGCCTTAGAGTTTAGAGTTGGTATTGATTCACAGTGACCTATAGGATAGAATAGAACTGCATCAGAGGGTTTCCCAGGCTGTAAATTCTAGGGCAGCTGATCGCCATATCTTTTCTCTTGCAGAGTGGTTGGTAGGTTAGAACCTGAGCTGTTTTAACCATTGCACCACCAGGGCTCCTAACCAACCGATAGTACTGTGAAAGCTATATATGTGCAATTAGTGATCAGAATTTTTTCGTTTTATTTGTTAAAACAGATTTGCCACTGCTGTTTCCCAATTGGTGATCATTTCTATTCCAAACTCCAAGTTATGTAGCTCGACTATTTCTGACCAGATTTCTTGTGCTCGACAATATTGTTTTCCTTCTTAATACCCCCCCAAAAAAACGAATGGACATGACAATTTGAATCTATCATGGTTTTGCTTTCTGTAAAATGCTTTTGAATTACTGCCTTGAATTACTTAATTGTACCTTTCAAAATGAGTATTTATGATGTTTTACAACTTCAGATTGCCAGTAAGTTTAGCATCTTTAATTTGGTCTTGAACTAATGTTATTACCCAGTTTATTTTTAAATATGACAGTATAAATAAACAATTAGAACTAGAAATAGAACATTTAACTGTTTAATCAGAACTTAGGAAATATATTAACAAAAACAAAAATATATGCAAGAGGAAATGTGTGAAATTCTTTTGTATTTCAATACAGTTATTTCAATGAGCTTTTAGAACAGAATGCAGGAGGTTGTAGAGTAATAAGATTATAGGTTTAGACATTTAAAAATACATATTCTATATATATGTATACAAACTCCCTGATATTATTTTAAAAAAACAAGGACAGATTTATTTGGTTGTATACTTTTTTTTACAAAGGAAAATAGCCACATAATCCTAAAAGGAGATAATTTTTCCCCATGAAAAATATACATTTATTTCCTTGGTTATTGGGAATAAAATGGTGAAAATTTTAGTGTTTTATAAAATAAATCTTCCATAAGTTTGATTCTTTTAAATTATGAGATAATTTTTAATACTCTACTAGTTCCTATTATGTTTTATCTAGCCTTGAATAAGTTTACATTGACAATAGATACAGAACTTTAGCACAATTAATAAATAATACATAACGATTTATTAAATATGCATGACATATAATAATTTAGAAATGTATCACTTGTACAATGATATGTATTTATATAATTACAGTACGCTAGATTGATTTGGAAAACTATGGTGGTTTGAGCTATATATTTAGAGTTGATCTGGCCTGCCAAAGGAAGGAAATGCACTGTGATCTCAATGCCAAAGCCATCTTAAGTCCAAACCCCGACTTAACTGTTTTCTACTAATGTGACCTAAACCAAGCTACTTCACATTTATAAATTTTTGCTTCTTTATCTATACGATGGTCACCAAATTATACTTATTTTACAGAATTCTATAAGCATGAAAGTTGTTATTACTTTGCATGTAGTAGGCACTCACTAAATGGTAGTAGTAGTTATTAAAAAAAAAAAAATGGTGATTTGGTTTCAGTGTAAAGTGAAAGGACAGGGCTGATAGACCATAAGCTGGACATAGAGTTGGAGTTGTGCCTTTCCAGGAATAACGATGACTTAGTGCTGAATTATTCATGTTCTCTCATCCAAATCGCTTTGAGTAAAAAGCACATATTAAACCCCGTAGCTTAACTATAATTAACCATTCTGAGTCCCTAAATTCATAGCCACAGGAATATATGTTTCTTTGTGCAACATTAAATTATCTACAAATAAGTCAAATTCAATATTATGGATTATGGTTCCATTGTATTTTATCCAGCCAAGGAAGACATTGGGACATCTTGCAGCTGTAGTTGAGCGCACACGCACACACACACACGTACGTACATATACACATACATGCTCCACTGAGACGTGCAAAGAAAAAGAAGCTCCTCTTTTTTTGTGTGCCTGATTTAGTCTTCCTCTTAAGCGCTGCCCTTCTACCTAAAGAGAAATGTATAGTGTTTGTGCGTGTGTGTGTGTGTGTGTGTGTGTGGAGGTTGGGTTACACTTAACTTGCTTAAAACAATACCCCAGCCTTCTGTTTAAAACAATCCACTCACAGTAAATATTTGCTCAATTTATTTGTCAAAGGGTACTATTTTTCTTCTCCCTGTCCTCATTCTAAAATTGGTTAGAGGTAGGGAAGTTTACCAGTCCTTGAAGATAGGAAGAGGAGTGATCAGCTCAGACATCCCCTATTTTTGGTGGTTTGTTTGGGGTAGATTATCTGATCTAGTCTCTAGACTGCTGCCATCTGAAGTCTGTATGGTCCCTTACTGGATTTTTGAGCATTTGGTGGCATCCATTGCAGCTGAGTTATGATGCAATTGGCTTTGGACCTCCAAAGTCCCTTGCCTTGACCCAAGGCCTGTGGACATAGACATTTTAACTTAGTATCGCAGGTTCTTTGGGAGTTTGAAGATTCTTGAGCTACACACACAAAGTTTCTGTCTTTGGCCATTGTACTCTGACACTGTTGCATATTCAACCTTATATCTCATTCGATATGGTTTCCTATGGGACTTATTTAGAGGTTTACAGGTGCCACAGGTTATCCCAGAAGAGTATTGGCAAGGTTTCACCCTAAGTTTTCTTACTATCCGAATGCTTATAGCCCCTCTCCCTAAATAGTCTACAAGATCTCCTTTAAGGTGTTAGCCAATATACGATGGGAGAGGTGAAGAGGAGGACTTTTACACCCTACTTCCTTGTCTCTGTTTCTCCATCTTCTTCTCTGATAATTCAGAATAGGAAGCACTTCCTATTTCTTTGTCTTTTGGGAAAAGACTTTACATTTTATACTCTTTTTTCTTAAGGGGGAAGAAAGCCTTCCAGCTCAGCCTTAATAGTAGAAAGGGCATCCTCTCAACACAATGGAAGAAACTCTATAGCATAAAAAAAGAGTCAGATTAATTTAGCTCTTGATATGGGAGCTACAGGATGACAGTAGCTAAAAGAGAAAAACATTTTAGATTAAAATTCCCCAAATAGTATGCCTATTACAGAGTATATGTATTTTATTTGTCCCACTGGTCTAAAATAAAAATGATTAAATTCTAAATTATACATCTTTATCATCTCAGACCCCAAACTCCCAACGTTTCTTGAAAGGAACTTTGTGTTCTGTAAATACCATTTCTTACACTTCTTTGAAGATAGAAAATTTCAACATTCCTTCTTGCTGTTCCTCTTAGTCAGATGTTTTGAAGAAATAATGTGGAAAATATTTTAGCATATAATAACAAAATCGTTTCTTCAAAATTAAAAAGTTATAGTAATCAGTTAACAAGATTCATTGACTTCCCATTGATGGCTTATCCCTTTGGTTAGCAGGATGGAAACTTTTCTTTCAAGGAACTAACAATCTGGAAAAAGGACTTTCTGCCTTTCTCATGCTAAATCAAAATTAGTAATACATAACACTAGGATAGATTTTAAAATTTTTTCTTATTTAATGTCCATCTTTAAGAATTTCTACCAAAAACAGAAAAAAAAAAAAAAAAAACCTTTTCCTTTCTTACTGTGTGTAAAAAAAACTACCAAATTACAGAAAAAGGAAAAGACGAAATACAGAAATTTGCCTTTATATTTGAAATTGATTAAATTCTGAGTTCTGGACACCTGCTGGCAGCTATAAATTTTGAAAACAAAAAAAATATTTAGGGGTAATAAATGATTGGAAGTAGTAATCTTCATTTTCTTCTTAAAAAATTATATAACCAAAGAAAATCCTATTAACATCTCTTCTAATATTAAAACTTCTTGGATTGTTTATCTGAACACACGCTGATATTTCCTCTGTTTTAGGGTGAAAACATCACAAAATTTAGTAAAGCAAAAATAAAGTTTTATTTGGTATATATTAAAAAAGGCAGGCAGTCTACTAGAGCTAACCCCTACTGGAATTCAAGGAATATTACAGAACAGACAAAAGTGGGAAAACAGACAAGCATACTGTTAGAGCCAAGTCTGCTCGAATCCAAGGAAATATTACAGACTAAGCAAGAGTGGGAAAATGGACAAGCATGCCACTAGAGTCATGTCTGCCCAAGTCCAAGGAACGTTACAGAGTCATCAGTATATATTGACATTAGAAATGGGAAAAACCATTGAAAGCTTCACCTTTTCACAGATTGGCTAGAAACTGTGATCCTTCATTTTGAATTGTTTTTCTTAATAATCATCGGCACAGGTTTTCAGTAACAACAGTCAGGAGGGTCTTCATCAGTCCAATAAATTTTCCATTCACTAAGTGCTAGTAGAAAAAGGTAAGAGTGAAAAGTCTTTTGTGTTCTCTTTGATTGGTTTATGTGAAAGCTTCCCTAAAAGAGATTTTCCAAGATTTTCCTAGCTATTGTCTTTATATCTCAGGGCCCGGTTGATGTGTCCTTGTGAGTCCTTGTGAGTCCTTGTGAGCACAGCTCCAGCTGGGTCACATTCTCTATGCTCAAGGACAGGGAATAATGACTCCAATATTATTTCCTAAATCACCTCAGAGAGTAAGGCCTTAATGGATTGATAGGTAGGTAGATCTTTCAGTTGGTAAATGATAGATTAATCAATGGGTAGATAGGAATATTAATATTGGTTAAAGTCTTCAGTATAAAGCATTAATTACTTCATATATTAGGTAGAGTAAAAGAAAATCAAAGTTGGTAAAATCCACCCACTCCCCGCCATCACCATTCCTCCACTAGTTAATGTAGTGAATTATATTGACTTGGTGTGAAAGTATTTTCCTTGCCTGAGGATTCTATCACCAAAGTGAAAGAAACCACAACTATACTTAATTTTAAATTCACAAATAGAGAAGCTGGTGATGAATATTTTTAACATGTGGTATAATTATAGGAAATATATTTCTAGGGCAATGTATATTTTTTAACATTGAATATATAATAAGCTTATTTGTTATTTTCTTAATTGCTCATAATCATATTCTTACAGGTGGTATTCATAACTCTTCAGCTTATATATTTTTTAAATAGTAATCTGAGGACCACTTGCCTCAGAGTCACTTGGGTAATCAATAAAAATGCAGACTTTGGGGTTACACATTAGGCCTGTTGAATCAGCATATTTCAGAATAGAGCCCGATGGTATCTGGGAGTTTCTTACCCATACTTACATTTAAAAATGACTCTGGGAAGCATTTTGAAAATTTACAGAAAAATTCCTTTATTATATATATGTATATTTTCATGTATTATGACCCCAAACTCTATGTTAATCAGAAAAGTAAAATGTCAATCTGTATAGTGACCTAAAACCTAAAGCTCAACATAAATATTCATTCTTTTCCCCAGAGAAGCTGGATAGATTCTGATAGTTTATGCTTCTGGTCAGTGGAGTAAATAAAGGATTTAAATTTGTCAGGGATTTATTTGAAATAATGTGGTTAACTAGATTATTAAAAAAAATAATGTAGTTAACTAGATTATAGTTACTAGAAATTAAAACATCAACATGTGGATATAATTTTAGAAATACAATTTCATTTAAGGAACTCTGGTTGGGAATATGGGTTGAATTAAATTCATAACCAAAAAAAATTGAGGCAAACCACACAGTCTTTTATCCACTATGTTATTACAGTCAGTTAAGTTACTAATCTATTTTGTATCTATGGCAGGTCTCAAATATATAGAGAAATCATTTCTTGAAATTTTTTTGCCTATTATTTTAATAAAATAGTTTAATAACTATTTTTAGGATAAGTGAGAAAAAAATAGTTTAAGAGAAGCAAAGAAGTAGTTAAATCTTCATTAATTAGATTTATTAGCTTGATATTTTATTGAACTGTCATGGAATAAACAGATTTTTTAAATTAATTGGTCTGAAAATGCATGGGCTGACATATTGTTCCTTTTATCAATTTTAATTGCACCCTAATGTAATTCCTGATAGTCTGTTGACTTCCTAATATTTAAACTTAACTACAAATCTGTCTTTAGTAAGAGACATAAGCATTCTGTGGGGCACAAATCCGTGTTAAAGCATATTGGTGCCATCCTTTTGAACCAATCCAAAAAATGTTACATGAACGTGTTTTTACAGGTAATGAATCTAAACTATTTCCACACATTATTCTACATGTGTTTATGACTTTACATTTCTCCACACACATGGATATTTTTCAAGTCATGTAAAATTCCATAAGGCATTGGGAAATGTACCTATGTGGTTGATAAATACTAGCCCCTATTTCCATAAAAAATGGGGGATTTGTTATTTAATTTCTTAGTTTACTTAGT
This sequence comes from Loxodonta africana, assembly GCF_030014295.1. NCBI lineage: Eukaryota > Metazoa > Chordata > Mammalia > Proboscidea > Elephantidae > Loxodonta > Loxodonta africana. Next base: position 51,681,390 of record NC_087357.1, on the reverse strand, counting down.
GATCCAGTTTCATTATACATTACTGAGTACATATAGGTCACAGTCTTTGACTGTGGACCCAGGGTAGTCTGATCGCATCTGTCAAGACTAGAGATTTTAAAAGCCATGATGACTTTAGTGGATTGACAGGGTAATGCCAATGGACTGACATAAAGGGGGTTAGGCAGTTTGAAGAAAAGCAAGGAAACTCTAGTGTGGTCTGCTCTTAGATTTTGGCTTCAGGCAGTCAATTTTAATGTCTTGTTCACCCTCAGGCAAACTGGGAATTACTGCAACCATAAAAACACATCTTCTTTACTAGTTTCAACTCTAACACAACTTTTAAAGAAATAACATTTGTTAAACTATTTTATATAATAAAAAATATTCTCCTTTTTGGAGACCATTTGGGAAATATATAATAGGTATAAGGAGAAAATAAAATTATCTCTATCCCAATCTAACTAGGTAGCATTTAAATTTTTTATACATATTCACAAGTATCTACACACGTGTATATGTTTGTGTTTGCATGTTTTAAATGTTTTCATGGAAATACAACTAACACAAAGAGTATACAAATCATAAATGTATACGCAGTGCTGTCAAGTCGATTTCGACTCATAGCGACCCTATAGAACAGAGTAGAACTGCCCCATAGAGTTTCCAAAAAGCACCTGGCAGATTTGAACTGCCGACCTTTTGGTTAGCAGCCATAGCACTTAACCGCTACGCCACCAGGATTCCCAATGTATAGCTCAATGAATTCACTACCCAGAACAAGAAACAGAAATTAATCAGCGCTACAGAAGCCCATCCTTATGATCTCCCAGGACTTACCCTCCCCCCACCCCCCAAAATGACTGCTATCCTGACTTCTATCCCCGTGGAGTGGTTGTGCCCATTTCTGAAATGTGTATAAAATCTAATCCTACAGTACACATTCTTTGGTGTCTGACTTCTTTTATTCAACTTCATATTTATGAAACGTATCCATGCAATTACCTGTATCGGTAGTTTGCTTATACTTTTTATTGTATATTATTCCATTGCATGCATAAACTGCAGTCTATATAACTAGTTTCCTATTGAATTTGGATTGTTTCCAGGTTTTGTCTATATCGCACTGCTCTGACCATTTTTGTATAGGTCTTTAAGTAAAATTTTTTATTGTTATTGTATTTGAACTATTAAATTAGAAATATGAATAAGACTAAGGGGACACACCACCCCAAGGACAAGGACTAGAAGGCAGGAGGGAAGAGGAAAGCTGGTAATATGGAACCCAATGTTGAGAAGGGAGCATTGACATGTCGTGGGGTTGTTAACCAATGTTATAAAACAATATGTGTGCTGTTTAATGAGAAACTAGTTTGTTCTGTAAACCTTCATCTAAAGCACAATAAAATAAAGAAAATAAATAAATATAGAAATGTGTATAAACCATATGTGACTAGCTGTATGAATTTTCATAGAATTATCACATTTATGTAATCATAACACAGATAAAAAATAAGGCACAACTTATGCCCCAGAAGCCCATACTATGCCCAGTAATTTTGTGATGAAAAATCATAGAGGCTTGAGAGAAAGTTATATTGTTCAAAAGAGGATTTACTTTTCCTTCTGTTAATACAGGGAGTAAAAAACAAACAAACAAGGCCACTGCCATAGAGCCTATTATGACTCATGGCAACGTAGAAATATGTTCCATAGGGTTTTCATGGCTGTGACCTTTCAGAATCAAATCACCAGGCTTTTCTTCTCAGGCAACTCTGGGTGGGTTTGAACTGCCAGCCTTAAGGTTAGTAGCCCAGTATCTAACCATTTGTTAACAACCAAAAAAAACCAAATCCATTGACATTGAGTCAATTCCCACTCATAGTAGACCTGGACCATAGTTTCCAATGAGCAACTAGTAGATTCGAACTCCTGACCTTTTGGTTAGCAGCCAAGCTCTTAACCACTGCACCACCAGGGCTCCTTGTGCCACCCAAACCAAAAACCAAACCCATTGCCATTGAGTTGATTCAGATTCATAGTGACCCTACAAGGCAGAGTAGAATTGCCCCATAGAGTTTCCAAGAAGCGTCTGGTGGACTCAAACTGCTGTCCTTTTTGTAAGCCGCCATAGACTTAACCACTGCACCACCAGGGTTTCCTAGTGACTCCTAAAATAGGTACAGATCTCCTTAACCTGACTGGATTAAGGTGAGAATAAGAACAGGTCACTTTAATGCAATAAGAATTTGAGTGTAGGATTTTAGTCTGAATGAGGCCTGGTCTAGAACCAGGCAACTTTCTTTCTGTTTTACATGAGGTCATTGTAAGTTGGAACTGACTCAACAGCAACTAACAACAGCAGCAATAACAGTTCCAGTGCACTCTTACTTAAGCTTTACTTACGTAAAGCTTCAGTGATTCTAACAGAAAAAAAAACTGAGGTGATTACCAGAACCTCTCCTACTTGGGAAGCCCTGGTGACCCCGTCGTTAAGCATTCAGCTACTAACTAAAAGGCTCTACTCTGTTCTATGGGATCACTAAGAGTCGGAATAGACTCCACAACAGTGGGTTTGCTTGATTTTTGTCTCCTACGTGGTAGGTAGGAAATTCAATTTTTGACTGCTCAGAATCATGACTGTGGAAAATTCTATTCAGATTCTCTCACTCTTAGCCACTTTGCACTCAGATTTTTGGCCTCTCACCGCACATCACTTCTGAATTAGTAGAAGGTGTGTTTATATTCATTTTTCTTTCTCACTTACCTTTTTTTAAAAATTTATTTCATTGTCATTGTTGAAAATATGCACAGCAAAATCAATTCAATCAAAATCAAATAAATACACACATCGGAGGCAGAGCCAAGATGGCGGAATAGACAGACACTTCCATCGAGCCCTCTTTTCAACAAAGACCTGAAAAAACAAGTGAAACGAGTATATTTGTGACAAGCTGAGAGCCCTGAGCATCAAAGGTAAGCTTAGACAATGAACTGAGGGGCAGGGAGAGGAAGAGGCCGTTCAGAAGTGGAGAGGAGTTACCGGACCTGAAACGCGGGGAGCCCTCAGGCACCATTCCCGGAGTACTGGCAGCGGCGGTGGCGGCAGCAGGCTGGTACTAGCGTTCAGCCGCAGTTTCCTCAGGGAGAAGCAGCCAGCCACACAGCCCACTCACACCTCCGGAACCTGAGGAGAATGGCACTCTCAGCAAAAGCTAAGTACTTGCATATATTTTACCACGCCCCCGCAACTCCCAAGCTGGCTTCAGTAGCTGAATCCCTGGGCCTGAGATAGACTCTGGTGAGCACCTAGAGCCATCCTCCTGGCCTTGGGGAAGGAAAAAATTTGCAACTGGGGAGAAAAGATAATTTGCTAGCTCCATTAACCGGGGGAGTTCAGGACAGAAGCGGCTCCTGTCCAGACATAAACTGTCCATGAACCTTGAGCACCTTTCCCTTCTGCATGGACCTGTGTGGGCCTATTTCAGGAGAATAGGCCCTTGTTGGCAGACTCCAACCGTTTCAGCTATGTGGTGGAGAGGTGGGTGTTTGACGTTTGACATTGCTTTGCCTATCAAGCAAGTCCTCACCTACCCATATCAGGGACCTAAGGACTGGTAGCTCCACTCAGGTCACCCAGCCACCAGTGACAGGGGTCCAAAGATAACTGGTACCTCCCAGTCCTTACAACCAAAAACTTTGAGTGCCCATGGTCCCTCTGTAGAACCCACCCACAAGCACGCTCTAGGAAACAGAGACACGTTTTCCTCAGAGACACTTGGGGGTCGGTTCTCAGCCCTCTGCCTTGTTCAGAGCGTGACCCCCTGCTGCAATCAGATACCGGTATATACGCCAATCACCCCTGCCCCTCTAAGACTGTAGAACAGAGCCTGTACCACACACTTGATGATCAGCTACCTGGAAACCTGAGCTGAATTCATACAAGAAAACTGAATGGACTCCTAGACTGGTATACCTGATAACAGCTCTAGCCAGCTGGGGACAGGACACCAGAGCTCCAAAGGCAAAAATAATCAAGCTAGCTCACTCAAGCAACCCATAGGGGTATACCAAAACAAAACAAAGCAAGCAGCAATGACACAGTAAGCAAGCATAAACTAATACAAAAATTTATAGATGGCTCAGAGGCAACAGTCAATATCAAGTCACATAAAGAAACAGACAATCATCACCTCAACAGGCTCTCAAAACAGAATCCAGGGATCTTGTAGATGAAAGTGCATTCCTGGAATTACCAGATGCAGAATACAAAAGTTTAATGTACAGAACCCTTCAAGACATCAGGAAGGAAATGAGGCAATACGCAGAACAAGCCAAGGAACACACAGATAAAGCAACTGAAGAAATTAGGAAGATTATTCAGGAATATAATGAAAAGTTTTATAAGCTGGAAAAATCCATAGACAGACAGCAATCAGTTCAGAAGATTAACAATAAAATTACAAAATTAGACAACTCAATAGAAAGTCAGAGAAGCAGAATTGAGCAAGTAGAAAGTAGAATTTCTGAACTTGAAGATAAATCACTTGGGACTAATATATCTGAAGAAAAATCAGATAAAAGAATTTAAAAAATTGAAGAAACCTTAAGAATGATGTGGGACTCTATCAAGAGAAATAACCTACAAATGATTGGAGTACCAGAACAGGAAGGGAAAACAGAAAATACAGAGAAAATTGTTGGCAGAAAACTTCCCTGATATTGTCAAGGATGAGAAAATATCTCTCCAAGATGCTCATCGAACTCCACATAAGGTAGACATGAAAAGAAAGTCACAAAGACATATTATAATCAAACTTGACAAAACAAAAGATAAAGAGAGAATTATAAGAGCAGCGAGGGATAAAGAAAAAGTCACCTACGAAGAAGAGCCAATAAGAATAAGCTCGGACTACTTGGCAGAAGCCACACCGGCAAGAAGGCAATGGGATGACATATTTAAAAAATCGAAGGAAAAAAATTGCCTGCCAAGAATCATATATCTATCAAAATTGTCTCTTAAATATGAAGGTGAAATTAAGACATTCCAGATAAACACAAGTTGAGGGAATTCGTAAAAACCAAACCAAAACTACAAGAAATACTAAAGGGAGTTCTTTGGTTAGAAAATCAATAATATCTGCTATCAGCCCAAGACTAGAACACTGGGCAGAGCAACCAGAAGTCAAACCAGACAGGGAAATCCAAAAAAGCAAAGCAAGATTAAAAAAAAAAGCCCAACACAGGGTAACAGCAATGTTATTATATAAAAGAAGACAACATTAAAATAATAAAGAGAGAATAAGAAATGTAATCATACACCTTCCATATGGAGAGGAAGATATGGTGATACAAACAAATGAAAGTAAGGTTTCAATTTAGAAAAAATAGGGGTAAATAATAAGGTAACCACAAAGGAGGCAAACTATCCTAATCATTAAAATAAAAGGGAAAAATACAGACTCAGCAGAAACAAAATCAACAACAACAAATATGAGGAAAGGACAATATATAAAGAAAATCTACTCAGCACATAAAATCAAGAGGGAAAAAGAAACTGTCAACACACAAAAAAAAGACATCAAAATGGTATCACTAAATTCATACCTCTCCATAATTACCCTGAACGTAAATGGACTAAGTGCACCTATAAAGAGACAGAGAGTGGCAGAATGGATTAAAAAACAAGATCCGTCTATATGCTGCCTATGGGAGACACATCTTAGACTTAGAGACACAAACTAAAATTCAAAGGATGGAAAAAAATATATCAAGCAAACAACAATCAAAAAAGAACAGGAGTGGCAATATTAATTTCTGACATTATAGACTTTAAAGTTAAATCCATCAGAAAGCATAAGGAAGGACCCTATAATGATTAAAGGGAGAATACACCAAGAAGATATAACCATATTAAATATTTATGCACCCAGTGACAGGGCTACAAGATACATAAAACAAACTCTATCAGCATTGAAAAGTGAGATAGACAGCTTCACAATTATAGTAGGAGACTTCAACACGCCACTTTCGGTGAAGGACAAGATATCCAGAAAGAAGCTCAATAAAGACACGGAAGATCTAAATGCCACAATCAACCAACCTGACCTCATAGACATATACAGAACACTCTGCCCAACAGCAACCAAGTATACTTTCTTTTCTAGTGCACGTGGAACATTAGAATAGACCACATATTAGGTCATAAAGCAAGCCTTAGCAGAATCCAAAACAATGAAATATTACAAAGCATCTTCTCTGACCACAAGGCCATAAAAGTGGAAATCAATAACAAGAAAAGCAGGGAAAAGAAATCAAACGCTTGGAAACTGAACAATACCCTGCTCATATAAGACTGGATTATAGAAGACATTACGGATGGAATAAAGAAATTTATAGAGTCCAATGAGAATGAAAATACTTCCTATCAGAACATTTGGGACACAGCAAAGGCTGTGCTCAGAGGCCAATTTATATCAATAAATGCATACATCCAAAAAGAAGGGCCAAAATCAAAGAATTATTGCTACAACTTGAACAAATAGAAAGAGAACAACAAAAGAAACCTGCAGGCTCCAGAAGAAAACAAATAATAAAAATTAGAGCTGAATTAAATGGAATAAAAAAAAATGGAATAGAAAACAGAAAAAACAATTGAAAGAATTGACAAGACCAAAAGCTGGTTTTTTGAAAAACTCAACAAAATTGATAAACCACTGGCCAACTAACAAAAGAAAAACAAATAACCCTAATAGGAAATGAGAGGCGCAATATTACAACAGACCCAGCTGAAATTAAAAGAATCATATCAGATTACTATGAAAAACTATGCTCAAACAAATTTGAAAACCTAGAAGAAATGAATGAATTCCTAGAAACACACTACCTACCTAAACTAACACAAAGAGAGGTAGAACAACTAAATAGACCCATAACAACAGAAGAGATTCAAAAGGTAATCAAAAAACTCCCTAGAAAAAAAAGCCCAGGTCCGGACAGCTTCACTGCAGAGTTCTACCAAACTTTCAGAGAACAGTTAACACCACTACTACTAAAGGTTTTTCATACAATGTTAGGAGCCCTAATACAAGGCATAAACAGAATACAAAACATTACCAAAAATGATGAAGAGAAATCAGATAACTGGGAGCTCCTAAAAATCAAACACCTATGCTCATCTAAAGACTTCACCAAAAGAGTAAAAAGACCACCTACAGATTGGGAAAGAATTTTCAGCTATGGCATCTCTGACCAGTGCCTGATCTCTAAAATCTATTTGATTCTGTTAAAACTCAACCACAAAAAGACAAACAACCGAGGCGGGGCCAAGATGGCGGACTAGGTGGACGCTACCGCGGATCCCTGTTGCAACAAAGACTCAGAAAAACAAGAGAATCGATCACATACATAACAATCTACCAACTCTGAACAACAAACACAGACTTAGAGACGGAGAACGAACAAATACGGGCAGACAGTGATCGTTTTCAGAACCAGGAGCCAGTGTACCAGGCAGGTGACCTTCAGAGCCCGATTTGGGGCAGAGCCCAGGGGGGCAGACGGCACAGACAAGGGGCCCAGCCCTAGCCCCCGAACTCATCCCGGGAGGGAGCCTAGCCGGTTGGGCACAGGCCGGAGAAGTCCCCGGGAGGCAGTGACTGATCTTGGAGGGGGGAGAGCAGCGTCCCAGCCGGGGAGCCGTCCCGGCGGGAGGTTGGCGGGGAACCGGCGTGGCGCGAGCATGGGGATCAGCTACATTTCCCTAAAGCGACTCCGGGGGGGGCCCAGACGTTCGTGCGGGCGACGCCCACCCAGTTCGCGCGTGCAGTGCGGCGCACCGGAGGGAGAAGTCCCCGGGAGGAAGTGATAGGACTTGGAGTGGGGAGAGCAGCGTCCCAGCCAGGTAGCCGTCCCGCTGGGATTTTGGTGGGCGCGGGCAGGGCATGAGCACAGGGACCAGTTATATTCCCCTGAATTGACCCCGGGGGCAGGCCCATCCGTTCGTGCGGGCGATGCCCACCCAGTTCGCGTGAGTGGAGCAGCGTGCCGGAGGGAAAAGTCCCCGAGAGGAAGTGACTGGTCTTGGAGTGGGGAGAGCAGCATCCCAGCCGGGGAGCCGTCCCGCCGGCATTTTGGCGGGCTGGGAGGGGCGTGAACGGGGGGATCAGCTCTATATTCTGAGGTGCTACACTCCTAGCTCTCTGATCCCTCCCCCACCCTCCCCAGGAGGCTCCATTAACATCCGAATACCCTGAGCCAGAGGGAGAATTCAGATAGGGATCTGACTGCATTTTTTTTAGCTGATTACCTGGAAAAACTAGTTTCCCAGTGATGGCTCGGAGACAGCAGTCCATATCAAACCACATAAACAGACCATGACAGCTTCTCCAACCCCCCTAACAAAAGAATCAAAATCTTTCCCAAATGAAGATACAATCCTGGAACTATCAGATACAGAATATAAAAAACTAATTTACAGAATGCTTCAAGACATCACAAATGAAATTAGCCTAACTGCAGAAAAAGCCAAGGAACACACTGATAAAACTGTTGAAGAACTCAAAAAGATTATTCAAGAACATAGTGGAAAAATTAATAAGTTGCAAGAATCCATAGAGAGACAGCATGTAGAAATCCAAAAGATTAACAATAAAATTACAGAATTAGACAACGCAATAGGAAGTCAGAGGAGCAGACTCGAGCAATTAGAATGTAGACTGGGACTTCTGGAGGACCAGGGAAACAACACCAACATAGCTGAAAAAAAATCAGATAAAAGAATTAAAAAAAATGAAGAAACCCTAAGAATCATGTGGGACTCTATCAAGAAGGATAACTTGAGGGTGATTGGAGTCCCAGAACAGGGAGGGGGGACAGAAAACACAGAGAAAATAGTTGAAGAACTCCGGACACAAAACTTCCCTGACATCATGAAAGACGAAAGGATATCTATCCAAGATGCTTATCGAACCCCATTTAAGATTGATCCAAAAAGAAAAACACCAAGACATATTATCATCAAACTGGCCAAAACCAAAGACAAACAGAAAATTTTAAAAGCAGCCAGGGAGAAAAGAAAGGTTTCCTTCAAGGGAGAATCAATAAGAATAAGTTCAGACTACTCAGCAGAAACCATGCAGGCAAGAAGGGAATGGGACGATGTATACAGAGCACTGAAGGAAAAAAACTGCCAGCCAAGGATCATATATCCAGCAAAACTCTCTCTGAAATATGAAAGAGAAATTAAGATATTTACAGATAAACACAAGTTTAGAGAATTTGCAAAAACTAAACCAAGACTGCAAGAAATGCTAAAGGAGATTGTTTGGCCTGATGACCAATAATATCAGGTACCAGCACAATACAAGATCACAAAACAGAATGTCCTGATATCAACGCAACTCAAATAGGGAAAGCACAAAAACAAACAAATTAAGATTAATTCTAAAAAATAAATAAATAAACAAAATAATACACATAACAGGGAATCATGGAAATCAATAGATAAACTATCACAATAATCAAAAAGAGGGACTAAATATAGGAGGCATTGAACTGCCAGATGGAGGGTGATACAAGGCGATACAGAACGATACAAGTTAGGTTTTTACTTAGAAAAATAGGGGTAAATAATAAGGTAACCACAAAAAGGAATATCAATTCCATAACTCAGGAGAAAAGCCAAGAAAAACGTAACGACTCAACTAACATAAAGTTAAACATTATGAAAATGAGTATCTCACAATCTACTAAGGAAAACGTCTCAGCACAAAAAAGTATGTGGAAAAATGAAATGGCCAACAACACACATGAAAAGGCTTCAAAATGACAGGAGTAAAAACTTACTTATCTATAATTACGCTGAATGTAAATGGACTAAATGCACCAATAAAGAGACAGAGAGTCACGGACTGGATAAAGAAACACGATCCATCTATATGCTGCCTACAAGAGACACACCTTAGACTTAGAGACACAAACTAAAACTCAAAGGATGGAAAAAATATATCAAGCAAACAATAAGCAAAAAAGAAGAGGAGTAGCAATATTAATTTCTGACAAAATAGACTTTAGACTTAAATCCACCACAAAAGATAAAGAAGGACACTATATAATGATAAAAGGGACAATTGATCAGGAAGACATAACCATATTAAATATTTATGCACCCAATGACAGGGCTGCAAGATACATAAATCAAATTTTAACAGAATTGAAAAGTGAGATAGACACCTCCACATTTATAGTAGGACACTTCAACACAGCACTTTTGGAGAAGGACAGGACATCCAGTAAGAAGCTCAATAGAGACACGGAAGACCTACTTACACCAATTAACCAACTTGACCTCATTGACTTATACAGAACTCTTCACCCAGCTGCTGCAAAATACACTTTTTTTTCTAGTGCACATGGAACATTCTCTAGAATAGACCACATATTAGGTCATAAAACAAATCTTTGCAGAATCCAAAACATCAAAATATTACAAAGCATCTTCTCAGACCACAAGGCAATGAAACTAGAAATCAATAATAGAAAAACTAGGGAAAAGAAATCAAATACTTGGAAAATGAACAATACCCTCCTGAAAAAAGACTGGGCTATAGAAGACATCAAGGAGGGAATAAGGAAATTCTTAGAAAGCAACGAGAATGAAAAGACTTCCTATCAAAACCTCTGGGATACAGCAAAAGCAGTGCTCAGAGGCCAATTTATATCGATAAATGCACACATACAAAAAGAAGAAAGAGCCAAAATCAGAGAACTGTCCTGACAACTTGAACAAATAGAAAGTGACCAACAAAAGAACCCATCAGCCACCAGAAGAAAACAAATAATAAAAATTAGAGCTGAACTAAATGAATTAGAGAACAGAAAAACAATTGAAAGAATTAACAAAGCCAAAAGCTGGTTCTTTGAAAAAATTAACAAAATTGATAAACCATTGGCTAGACTGACTAAAGAAATACAGGAAAGGAAACAAATAACCCAAATAAGAAACGAGAAGGACCACATCACAACAGAGCCAAATGAAATTAAAAGAATCATTTCAGATTAGTATGAAAAATTGAACTCTAACAAATTTGAAAACCTAGAAGAAATGGATGAATTCCTGGAAAAACACTACCTACCTAAACTAACACATTCAGAAGTAGAACAACTAAACAGACCCATAACAAAAAAAGAGATTGAAACGGTAATCAAAAAACTTCCAACAAAAAAAGTCCTGGCCCGGACGGCTTCACTGCAGAGTTCTACCAAACCTTCAGAGAAGACTTAACACCACTACTACAGAAGGTATTTCAAAGCATAGAAAAAGACGGAATACTACCCAACTCATTCTATGAAGCTACCATCTCCCTGATACCAAAACCAGGTAAAGACATTACAAAAAAAGAAAATTATAGACCTATATCCCTCATGAACATAGATGCAAAAATCCTCAACAAAATTCTAGCCAATAGAATCCAACAACACATCAAAAAAATAATTCACCCTGATCAAGCGGGATTTATACCAGGTATGCAAGGCTGGTTTAATATCAGAAAAACCATTAATGTAATCCATCACATAAATAAAACAAAAGATAAAAACCACATGATCTTATCAATAGATGCAGAAAAGGCATTTGACAAAGTTCAACACCCATTTATGATAAAAACTCTTACCAAAATAGGAATTGAAGGAAAATTCCTCAACATAATAAAGGGCATCTATGCAAAGCCAACAGCCAATATCACTCTAAATGGAGAGAACCTGAAAGCATTTCCCTTGAGAACGGGAACCGGACAAGGATGCCCTTTATCACCGCTCTTATTCAACATCGTACTTGAAGTCCTAGCCAGGGCAATTAGGCTAGACAAAGAAATAAAGGGTATCCAGATTGGCGAGGAGGAAGTAAAGCTATCACTATTTGCAGATGACATGATCGTATACACGGAAAACCCTAAGGAATCCTCCAGAAAACTACTGAAACTAATAGAAGAGTTTGGCAGAGTCTCAGGTTATAAAATAAACATACAAAAATCACTTGGATTCCTCTACATCAACAAAAAGAACACCGAAGAGGAAATAACCAAATCAATACCATTCACAGTAGCCCCCAAGAAGATAAAATACTTTGGAATAAATCTTACCAAGGATGTAAAAGACCTATACAAAGAAAACTACAAAGCTCTACTACAAGAAATTCAAAAGGACATACTTAAGTGGAAAAACATACCCTGCTCATGGATAGGAAGACTTAACATAGTAAAAATGTCTATTCTACCAAAAGCCATCTATACATATAGTGCACTTCCAATCCAAATTCCAATGTCATATTTTAAGGGGATAGAGAAACAAATCACCAATTTCATATGGAAGGGAAAGAACCCCCGGATAAGCAAAGCATTACTGAAAAAGAAGAAGAAAGTGGGAGGCCTCACTCTACCTGATTTCAGAACCTATTATACAGCTACAGTAGTCAAAACAGCCTGGTACTGGTACAACAACAGGCACATAGACCAATGGAACAGAATTGAGAATCCAGATATAAATCCATCCATGTATGAGCAGCTGATATTTGACAAAGGACCAGTGTCAGTCAATTGGGGAAATGATAGTCTTTTTAACAAATGGTGCTGGCATAACTGGATATCCATTTGCAAAAGAATGAAACAGGACCCATACCTCACACCATGCACAAAAACTAACTCCAAGTGGATCAAAGACCTAAACATAAAGACTAAAACGATAAAGATCATGGAAGAAAAAATAGGGACAACCCTAGGAGCCCTAATACAGGGCATAAACAGAATACAAAACATTACCAAAAATGATGAAGAGAAACCCGATAACTGGGAGCTCCTAAAAATCAAACACCTATGCTCATCTAAAGACTTCACCAAAAGAGTAAAAAGACCACCTACAGACTGGGAAAGAATTTTCAGCTATGACATCTCAGACCAGCGCCTGATCTCTAAAATCTACATGATTCTGTCAAAACTCAGGCTGTGGAGAGATTGGAACTCACATACACTGCTGGTGGGATTGTAAAATGGTACAACCACTTTGGAAATCCATCTGGCGTTATCTTAAACAGTTAGAAATAGAACTACCATACAACCCAGAAATCCCACTCCTCGGAATATACCCTAGAGATACAAGAGCCTTCACACAAACAGATATATGCACACCTATGTTTATTGCAGCTCTGTTTACAATAGCGAAAAGCTGGAAGCAACCAAGATGTCCGTCAACAGATGAATGGGTAAATAAATTGTGGTATATTCACACAATGGAATACTACGCATCGATAAAGAACAGTGACGAATCTCTGAAACATTTCATAACATGGAGGAATCTGGAAGGCATTATGCTGAGCGAAATGAGTCAGAGGCAAAAGGACAAATATTGTATAAGACCACTATTATAAGATCTTGAGAAATAGAAAAAACGGAGAAGAACACATACTTTTGTGGTTACAAAGGGGGGAGGGAGGGAGGGAGGGAGAGGGTTTTTTATTGATCAATCAGTAAATAAGAACTGCTTTGGGTGAAGGGAAAGACAACACTCAATACAAGGAAGGTCAGCCTAATTGGACTGGACTAAAAGCAAAGAGGTTTCCGGGATAAAATGAATGCTTCAAAGGTCAGCGGAGCAGGGGCTGGGGTGTGGGGAACATGGTATGAGGGGACTTCTAAGTTAATTGGCAAAATAATTCTATTATGAAAACATTCTGCATCCCACTTTGAAATGTGGCGTCTGGGGTCCTAAATGCCAACAAGCGGCCATCTAAGATACATCAATTGGTCTCAACCCACCTGGAGCAAAGGCAAAGGAAGAACACCAAGGTCACACAACAACTAAGAACCCAAGAGACAGAAAGGGCCACATGAACCAGAGACCTACATTATCCTGAGACCAGAAGAACTAGTTGGTGCCCGGCCACAATCGATGTCTGCCCTGTTAGGAAGCACAGCAGACAACTCCTGAGGGAGCAGGAGACCAATGGGATACAGACCCCAAATTCTCATAAAAAGACCATACTTAATGGTATGACTGCGACTGGAGGAATCCTGCAGGCAATGCTCCCCAGACCTTCTGATGGCACAGGACAGGAACCATCCCCGAAGACAACTCATCAGACATGAAAGGGACTGGTCAGCGGTGGGGGAGAGAGATGCTGATGAAGAGTGAGCTAATTAAATCAGGTGGACACTGGAGAGTGTGTTGGCAACTCTTGACTGGAAGGGGGATGGGAAGATAGAGAGGGAAGACGGCAAAATTGGCGCAAAATGAGAGACTGAAAGGGCTGACTCAATAGGGGGAGAGCAAGTGGGAGAAGGGAGTAAGATGTATGTAAACTTACATGTGACAGACTTATTGGAATGGTAAATGTTCACTTGAAGCTTAATAAAAATTAATTAAAAAAAAAAAAAGACAAACAACCCAATCAAGAATTGGGCAAAGGATATGAACACGCACTTCACTAAAGAAGATATTCAGACAGCTAACAGATACATAGGAAAATGCTCTCACTCATCAGCCATTAGAGAAATGCAAATTAAAACTATGATGAGATCCCATTCCACTCCAACAAGGATGGCATTAATCCAAAAAACACAAAACAATAAATGTTGGAGAGGCTGCGGAGAGATTGGAACTCTTATACACTGCTGGTGGGAATGTAAAATGGTACAACCACTTTGGAAATCTATCTGACTTTTTTTAAAAAGTTAGAAATAGAACTACCATACAACCCAGAAATCCCACTCCTCAGAATATACCCTAGAGAAATAAGAGCCTTTACACGAACAGATATATGCACACCCATGTTTATCACAGCTCTGTTTACAATAGCAAAAAGCTGGAAGCAACCAAGGTGTCCCTCGATGGATGAATGGTTAAATAAATTATGGTATATTCACACAATGGAATACTATGCATTGATAAAGAACAGTGACAAATCTCTGAAACATTTCATAACATGGAGGAACCTGGAAGGCATTATGCTGGGCAAAATTAGTCAGAGGCAAAAGGACAAATATTGTATAAGACCACTATTATAAGATCTTTAGAAATAGTATAAACTGAGAAGAACACATAGTTTTGTGGTTACGAGGCAGGGAGGGAGGGAGGGTGGGAGAGGGTTATTTACTAATTAGTTAGTAGATAAGAACTACTTTAGGTGAAGGGAAGGACAATATTCAATACACGGAAGGTCAGCTCAACTGGACTGGACCAAAAGCAAAGAAGTTTCCGGGATAAACTGAATGCTTCGAAGGTCAGTGGAGCAAGGGCGGGGGTTTGGGGACTATGGCTTAAAGGGACTTCTAAGTCAATTGGCAAAATAATTCTATTATGAAAACATTCTGCATCCCACTTTGAAATGTGGCATCTGTGGTCTTAAATGCTAACAAGTGGCCATCTAAGATGCATTAATTGGTCTCAACCCACCTGGATCAAAGGAGAATGAAGAACACCAAGGTCACACGATAACTATGAGCCCAAGAGACTGAAAGGGCCACATAAACCAGAGACTTACATCATCCTGAGACCAGAAGAACTAGATAGTGCCCAGCCACAACAGATGACTGCCCTGACAGGGAGCACAACATACACACTGAGGGAGCAGGAGATCAGTGGAATGCAGGCCCCAAATTCTTGTAAAAAGACCAGACTTAATGGTCTGACTGAGACTAGAAGAATCCCGGCGGTCATGGTCCCCAAACCTTCTGTTGGCCCAGGACAGGAACCATTCCCAAAGACAACTCATCAGACATGGAAGGGACTGGACAATGGGTTGGAGAGAGATGCTGATGAAGAGTGAGCTACTTGTATCAAGTGGACACGTGAGGCTGTGTTGGCATCTCCTGTCTGGAGGGAAGATAGGAGGGTAAGAGAGGGTTAGAAACTGGCAAAATCGTCATGAAAGGAGAGATTGGAAGGAGGGAGCAAGCTGACTGATTAAGGGGAGAGTAAGTGGGAGTATGGAGTAAGGTGTATATAAGCTTATATGAGACAGAATGACTTGATTTGTATACTTTCACTTTAAGCACAATAAAAATTATTTTAAAAAAAAAAGGTATAAGTAGAACTACCATATGATCCACCAATCCCACTACTTGGAATATATCCTAGAGAAATAAGACCCTTTACATGAACAGATATATGCACACCCATGTTTATTGCAGCATGGTTTACAATAGTAAAAACATGGAAGCAACCAAGATGCCCATCAATGGATGAATGGATAAATAAATTATGTTATATTCATACAATGGAATACTACGCATCGATAAAGAACAGTGAGGAATCTGTGAAACGTTTCATAACATGAAGGAATCTGGAAGGCATTACGCTGAGTAAAATTAGTCAGTTGCAAAAGGACAAATATTGTATAGAACCACTATTATAAGAACTTGAGAAATAGTTTAAACAGAGAAGAAAATATAGTTAGATGGTTATAAGAGGAGGGAGGGAGTGAGGGAGGGAAAGAGGTATTCATTAATTAGAGAGTAGATAAAAACTACTTTAGGTGAAGGGAAAGACAACACACAATAGAGGCAAGGTCAGCACAACTGGACTAAACCAAAACCAAAGAAGTTTCCTGAATAAACTGAATGCTTTGAATGCCAGTATCAGGGGCAGGGGTTTGGGGAACATGGTTTCGGGGGTCATCTAAGTCAATTGGCATAATAATATCTTTTAAGAAAACATTCTGCATCCATCTAAGATGCGTCAATTGATCTCAACCAGCCTGGAGCAAAGGATAATGAAAAATACCAAAGACACAAGGTAATTATGAGCCCAGTAGCCTGAGATCAGAAGAACTAGATGGTGCCCAGCTATAACTAATGACTGCTCTGACAGGTAACACAACAGAGAACCCTGAGGGAGCAGGAGAGCAATGGGATACAGACTCCAAATTCACAGAAAAAGACCAGACTTAATGGTCTGACTGAGACTAGAGGGACCCTGGTTGTCATGGTCCCCGGACCTTCTGTTAGGCCAAGACAGGAACCATTTCCAAAGCCAACTCTTCAAACAGGGATTGGACTGGACAATGGGACAGAAAATGATACTGAAGAAGAATGAGTCTTGGATCAAGTAGACACATGAAACTATGTTGGCATCTCCTGTCTGGAGGGGAGATGAGAGGGCATCGGGGGTCAGAAGCTGGCCAAATGGACATGAAAAGAGAGAGTGGAGGGAAGGAGTGTGCGGTCTCATTAGGTGGAGAGCAATTAGCAGTATATAGCAAGATGTATATAAATTTTTGTATGAGAGACTAACTTGATTTCTAAACTTTCACTTAAAGCACAATAAATATAAAAATGTCTCTCTCTCTCTCTATATATATAGACATCAATTCAACTGTTTCTACATGTACAATTCAGTGACGTTGATTACATTCCAGTTGTGGAACCATTCTCACTGTCTTTTTCTGAGTTGTTCTTCCCCTATTAATATAAACTCATTCCCCCCTGAGGTTTCTATCCAGTCTTTTGAGTTGCTGTTATTAATTTGATCCCATGTAAATAGTTTTTTAAAAAAACATAATGCTCAAGGCAGGCATTTTTTACTAGTTATGGTAAACTGTTTATATTTTTTAAAACAAAAATTAAATTTATTGGATTTGGATTTCTCATGACAGTCTCATACTGCTTTTTTTTTTCCATTGTTTATTTGCGTGTTACTAAATATTTTAACATATCACGGTAGATTTTTTTTTTTTTTCAGAGGAGGGTTCTTTCTTTCTCTGGCTTTGCTCTTAGCCTTCTGTGATTTGCCCAACACTGTGACATGCAAGGTGTAGGTCACATGCTCCATTCAGTGTTCTATTAGAGAGCAGTTTCCAACTTGAGTCATGTGTGAACATGTGTCTTGTTTGTGCGAAGTCATCAACCCACATAATATTCTTTGGTTCCAGCAGGCCAGGGGTTTACCTTTTAATGAAGAACCACATGCTAGTCAGCTTTACCTGCTTAACATCTCCTTAGGCTGTATGGTCATGACGTAATCGTTTAATGACTAGTGTCTGGTCCTCAAACTCTTGATGTGTATGTGAACCTACAAAATTACTTCCATAGTATTTTATGATAGCATTAGCTTTACTGAAAAATATTCATTTGAAGCATCATTCTACTTTATAATATGCTAGATTTATTTTTAAACAGGCAAAACTATAAGCAGTAAAAAGTAGAGTAATGGTACATTTCAGAGAAAAAAAAGGTGTACGTGTATAAACAAAAGCTTGCCACCCATAAACCATGAACACGATAAAGGTAAAATCACTTTCTGAAGGTAAGACCCCAGGAAATACTTGACATTTTCAAGATGTTTGCCATTTAATATCATCATTTGTTTTTCCTTTTTTTTTTTTTTTTTTTGAGGTGTTTGAAAATTGTGAGCTACTGCTGCTTCTTTCTTTTCTTTCTTTTTTTAAAGTTAAGGGATAGGAATAGTAATGAGACGCTTTTCAGATAGACCAGTGTTAGGAGGACCACTTAACTGATTTCAAAATAAAAATAGCTCTTCTCATATTTACTCCTTTTTGTTTTTTTCTTTCAGACCTCCACAGCCACAGTAAATGTGGTGGTGACAGACGTCAATGACAATGCTCCTGTGTTTGATCCTTATCTGCCTAGAAATTTGTCTGTGGTGGAGGAGGAAGCCAATGCCTTTGTAGGTCAAGTAAGGGTAAGTGGAATATTTGTGCATCTACCTTAAATGTATTTCTAAAATGTATGTTTTTCTTACATTTTAATTTTAAAAAGAGGTTCAGCTAATGAAATCTGGTAAATGATGGAGCAACAGAATTGTTTGAAAGCAATGAGTAAGATCAGCTGGGTGTAAGGCAACACAGTAACAATGTGTGTTCACTTTTGACCACTGCGCTGGATACCACCATGATATTTTTCTGTAAAACCTGTCCTATACATTTAGATTCAACTTATTCAGCTTCTTGATTTACATTTTATAATGTAAATATCAATTAATTTGGGATTATGCCTTTCTTATTTAATGTATATTTTCATTTCATGGAAGCATAATGGAATATTTTAAAGAAATATATAATTAGCTGTATTATTAAGTATGGATTTAGAAATTCATATCTCAAAATACATACATTTTTATGTAAATTCACTTGATGATGTAAACATATCTTTAGCATACAGTATGCAGCTTATATTTCATACACACTCCTTGTCCAGCACATTCGAGATTCATTTCTAGGCATGTTCTCCTGGTTCCTGCCTGAACATATTACCCAGGTCCTGCAGTTATTTTGATGAGTTACTCCTTTACTCCTAAAACAGAGACAGTTCTTCCTTAGTTGGTCCATGTTGGGACTTGAATATAGTGCTCTAGATCCTCAAGGTTAGGGTAAATTTTGAGGGTAGACTGTATATTTTTAAGCATCTACCTCAGATGAGACTTCTGTGTGGTCTCCAAGCAAGAAAGGAATTCTCTATCAAGGAACAGCAAACCACCAGCTGCCCCAGCTCCAGGTTTCAAGGTCCCATTCTGTAATTATTTAACATTCTGTGTCAACTTGGCTAGGTTGTGATTCTTAGTGGTTTGGCAGTTATATAGTTTGGCAGTCATATAATGATGTAATCACCTCCATGATGAGATCTGATATAATGTGATCACCTGCATAATGCGATGTGCTATGAGTAGCCTCTCTGTTGAAAGGGAAATTCCTTGGGATTGTGGCCTGCATCCAATATAGGTGGGCTTTCTGGCAAGGAGGAAACCCTGGTGGTGTAGTGGTTAAGTGCTACGGCTGCTAACCAAAGGGTCAGCAGTTCCAATCCACCAGGCGCTCCTTGGAAACTCTATGGGGCAGTTCTACTCTGTCCTATAGGGTCGCTATGAGTCAGAATTGACTTGACGGCACTGGGTTTGTTTTTTTTTTTTGGTTTCTGGCAAGGCTCGTGGGCTTTTATGCACTCTGGATCCTGCAGCTGGCTCCTGTTCACCTAATTCTGGTTCTTGGGATTTGAGCTAGTGACTCGCCTGCTGATCTTGGGATTCCCCAGTGTCTGAAGCCCGTGAGCCAGTGGCCTGCCAGCTTACCTGCAGATCTTGGGATTTGTTATGAGTCAGGAGATGTCTCCAGCCTGAGTCATGGCCTTGGGACTTTGAGGCCTCTACACTGCGTGAGCTATTTCCTTGATATAAATCTCTCTCTCTGTCTCTCTGTTTCTCTCTCTCTTTTTATATATATTTATAGGTGCTTTGCTGGTTTTGCTTCCCTAGAGAACCCAGCCTAAGACACACTCCTTCCATTTTAGAGCCCTAACTTTATTCTAGGAGGTTTTCTGGTGCTTTAAAGTAAACCTTCTGTATAATTTCAGCTGCTCTTAAAATCAGACACAGGACTTGATTTTCAGTCCAATTGTTTCTCTGGCTGCAAAAATATGAGGGTTTCCTTAAATGCTATCACAGATGCCTTCTAACTTTCACACCAGGCCCTGAATTTTTGATTGGCTAGCTTTTTTTTTTTTAGTTTGAGCCTGGTCATTTTTTTTTTTTTTCCTTCAGAACATTGATAATACTTACAACTAATCAATTCCACAGTCATTAAAATTATCACAGTCACTATCTCTTTCAAGTCCTAGAGAGATTGCATAAGGTATACATCTCCTTCCACCTTTATTCTATTCCAGTTCACAGCAGAGGAGAGTCTTGGTAATTGTGCTGTTAGAATATGCCATGGGGTATCAAAGTGATCTTGATGGCATGTGGTCAGCAAGATTTCAAATCCAGAATTTCATCTTAGACATCTACCCCTCCTTCCATTACATCTGCTACCAAATGTTTTACTTTGGATCCTCCCAGAAGAAAACCTGGGAACAAAAGGTTCAGGTATAAGTAGATTTTTGACAAGTTCAGGTAACACTACTAGGTTAGTGAGGAAGTGATTCAGGGAAGGGAAGGCAGCCAAGGATGTGGGTGCAAATTTTGGTACTCTCTGTCTCCTGCACAGGCAAGCTACCAGCCCGCTGCAATTCTGATATGAGGGCATTCAGTCACACTACAGATACTAGCAGCTGGAAGTTGTCCAGGGCATACTGAATGCTCTGAGGTATTGACATGCATGGGGCACTGACAATTTCTGCTACACCAAGCAAACATAATGATAAAATCTGTAATAGAGGTATTGCAGAAAGCATAGAAAAGAGGGTGATCGTGGAGTTGAATCATGAAGGATGAATACTGGGGAGTGGAAAGTTGGGAGCTGTGGTGGTTAAGATTGTGTGTCAACTTGCCTAGACCATGATTCTCAGTGTTTATATGTAATCACCTCCATGATGAAATCTGCTGTGAGTAGCCAGTCAGTTGAAAGGAAGTTTCCTTGGGTGTGTGGCCTGCAACCCAATCTAAGTGAATGTTCTGGCTTTTGCCTGCACTGGATTCTGTAGCTTCCTCTTGTTCATATGACCTCTAGTTCTTGGGACTTGAGGTAGCAGCTTACCTACCAATCTTGGGATTCATTGATTTTCACAGCCTGTGAACAAGAGCCCTGCTCTCCAACCTACTGATCTTGGGTTCACCAGCCCCTGCAACTGCATGAATCAGGAGAAGCCTTTATCCTGATCCATGGACTTGGGTCATTCCAACCTCTACAATTGCATGAGCTGTTTCCTTGATATAAATCTCTCAGTATATATATTTATACACTTTACTAGTTTTGCTTCTCTAGAGAACCCATTCTAAGACATTTGGTACCATGAGTGGGGTAATTCACACTCTTCCTGCCTTCCTTGGATATGGTAGCCTTTTCTCAGACTTGCTCTCTGGAGTCAAACCCTGATTCCTCATCACCCTTGGTCACCATGGTACGCATGTAAACTACCATTGAAAGTTGATAGGGCAGACGTTCAAATGGGTCATAGCAGTCTTGCAATCGACCTGAGGTTGTCTGGAGTCACCTAAGCCACGGGCACCAGCCCCCTGGCAGAGGGGAGCTCACCTATATTAGTTATCTAGTGCTTCTATAACAGAAGTACCACAAGTGGATGACTTTAACAAAGAGAAATTTATTTCCTCACAGTAAAGTAGGCTAGAAGTTCAAATTCAGGGCATCAGCTCCAGGGGAAGGCTTTCTCTCTTTGTTGGTCTAGAAAAAAATTCCTCTTATCAATCTTCCTCTGGATTAGGGAGCTTCTCCATGCAGGAGCCCCAGGTGCAAAGGAAATGGTCTGTTCCCAGAACCACTTTCTTGGTGGTATGAGGTCCCCTGTCTCTCTGCTCACTTCTCTCTTTTGTATCCCAAAAGAAACCAGCTCAAGATGTTACTGCAATTTTGCGAGTTAGAGCTGCCTGCCACAAACAGCCAGTTCTTGAGATGGGGTGAGGTGGGTAGCAAGAGATTTATCATATATCAATATATGGAGACAGAGGGGGAATGATCTCCTCCTAAACCTGTCTGTCTCAAGAAACTAGAGGCCAGCTGGGATTTTATAGGGAAAAGGGATATGGATTTTAGAAACTGTGGAATGTCCGTTCTCTTTCTGTGTGGTTTCAGTGGTCATGTCTCAAACATGTTGATCTTTTCCTGCCATTATCCCATCAGCCCATCCTGGTGAGCATTGTTCTGTTTGACAGTCTGAGATAGATCGCTTGTTTTTCCACAGTCGTAGGGGAAACATTGGTTAACTTTTAACTCTTAGAGGAGCTAACAGCAAAATCCTACTTGGAGACAGAGACAGGCTAGGGAAGGGAAAAATAGTGCAGGCTCTGCTCAAGATATGGCTGAGCAGCCTGTTCCAAAGATACAATCCAATCCCGTAGATTGAGTCCTGCCTCAGCAACAAAACTACCACTCATCCCCCCTCATTAACATCGCAGAGGCAGGATTTACAACAAATGGGAAAATCACATCAGATGACAAAATGGTGGACAATCACACAATACTGGGAATCATGGCCCAGCCAAATTGATACACACATTTTTGGGGAGACACAATTCAATCCATGACAGGAGCAGCTGGGAGCAGTCTAGGGAAAGATAATTCCATGAGTAAAGGTATAGAATAAAGACAGAATAAGACATGTCATAATTATGAGAAATGAGATTTGTGACACCATGAACATTTCTCTGTGCCGTATTATAGAAGGTGCTGGGGGAACCACCCAAGGGTCTATTGCTGAGATGTGGCGTCATCAGGTTTGTGTTTTATAAAGATTATTCTGGAATGGGAGATTCTCAACCCCAAAAATATGAATTAGGAGGCAATTGTAATAGCTCAGTTATATGAAGCTTGAACTAATATAATACTCTAATCATAATGGCAATTATATTACATTACACATGTCAGTCTAGGATGCCACATTGATGCCATCTTTATCAACTATTCAGATAAACAGGTATTGAAATCATTTAGAATAATTGTCTTTCCCATTTTCCTTAATTTATTTAAGATTGAAGAGAGCCCATGTGGACTATACAACTAGTAACATATAGGTAGACATCAACATGATGATTAATTTTCTTTTTCATTTTTCTTATTTCTTGCCACTTCCCTTAGTGATTATTTGTCTGAAAGAATTGTGGCATAAATTTGTTTCTTGTTTCATAGTTCTTAAATTTGTTGAGAAATAGACTCTATAATTTTTGTTCCAGCACTAAAAATTGAAGTATGGACCCTAGCCCTTATAATATGATAAACCAGTAATGGTCTTGGTCTTTAGGCAATAACATGTTTTCATAAAACCTAAAATGATTTTGGAAAGTACAAAGGAAAAGGAAAACATCCAAAGAAGACTGCATCCAACTGATTCTGCAGAAAGTTGTAATGTTCATAGAATGGAATTTTGATGCATCATAATGGTCTCCTGTTGCTACCTAATGATAATTATATAATACGTTAATTTCACTAAATGACTCATGCACCACTAGTAAAATTTATTTTTAATTGTGATCAAAAACTGTTAAGACACACTTCAAGCCAGGATACATATAGTTAATTATTGTACTTAATTTGAGTTTCCAGCTTTATGATTATATTATAGTGATATTTGAATATGAATAATCTGATATTTGGATTATAACCTGAAGGAACTTTTTATTTACTTTTAAAGGTAACATTGTATTACCAAACTATATTAAATAAGGAACGCTTCTGAAGCAATATTTATGAATTATACAGAGCAAAATAGCTTCATGCAAATGATAAAAAAATAATTTCCAAACAGCAATGATTTAATGTAGAATTTACTATACACAAAGTATACCATACACTACATTTAAAGTTGAAAATCTTATCCAAATTCTCAAAGTAGTATAGCTGGAAAGAAAAGATGTGTACAGGAGAAAACCTAGCAAACATAATAAGACAACACTCTATGTCAAGTGTGAAATAGGTGATACAGGTTATTTACTCAATGAATGAGATACAACACTGTGGACTGAGTCGGCCAAGTTATGGAGTGTGGAAAAAATGGACATCTGCTATACTTTGGTTTTATGCTGAAAGAAAAGAAGAGATACCAGGCAAAGGGGATGTGATGCAAGTAGAACTGAGCTGAAGAAGGCAATCTGAGGACAAAAAAATCAATTGTTTGATACTAATGGAAGATGTGTTTAGAGAAGTTCTGCAAAATTGATTTAAAACAATGTTAAATTCAGATGGGTAAGGCCAGGGAGGCTAATGAAATAGTGGCTGATACAAAAACTTCATATCATCTCAGTGATACCTCTAGTTGTCAGTGTAGTGTTTGTTTAGTATCCATCATAATACTTCACAGGAGATAAAATTCTGAGGATCCTGACTCTGGACCATAAGCATGACAATAAGCCAAAAAAAACCTATTGCTGTCGAGTCGATTCCGACTCATAGTGACCCTATAGCACGGGGTAGAACTGCCCTATAGGGTTCCCAAGGAGGATCTGGTAGATTCGAACCAACAGCCTTTTGGTTAGCAGCCGTAGTTCTTAATCACTATACCACCATAGATATTGAGAATGAATCTTAGATATAAGTGGCTTCACTCCAGCTACTTCAGAACTCTCAGATGATCCCAAGTTCTTGGGTATCCCTAGCCCCTCAGAGGACCGTAAATATATCTAATACGATTAGGAATATTCCTCTCTGATTAAATCTCCTACAGCTCTGGCCTTAGTTTCCTTGGGACTCTGCCCAAAGAACCAGATGTTTGCTACTGTATATATGTATGTGCTATTGTTAAAAAACATCAGTAATTCAGAGTAAAACTTGGCCTATTGTTGGAATTATGCCATGTTTAATAAAGTTTAGCAACCTGCTTGAGTGTGCCTTCCAGAATCCTACTATGCATAAAATTGAAGGATCTGTTGGGAAATCATTTATCCTAATATGTTGAGTTAGACAGATGACTTTGGCACCAATGTAAATCTGTGTCTTCAGAGGTGAGGATGCTTGGTTCAACATGGTGTCTATCATTTTCGTTTGTGTTCTCTGCTAATGTTCCAGGGACTCAATCTTGAGTCTGGGTTGGGAAGTGGGGAGAAGATAAAGGAAAATCTATGTCAGTAAAAACTTCCTAAGGTACAGTGTACAAAGAGAACTTCTATATGGGTAGATGGAATGTTTGGGAAGGGAAGTGTCAGGAGGAAGACTTTGAGCTCATTTTACAAGTGCCTACCCTTTGTCATGGTATCTGCTTGAGGAATTTCTTAAAAGCCTAAATTCTCCAGGGTAAGAATTAAATTCATCCTTACTTTTCAGAGTAACCCTGGGCATAAATGGAGAAGGCACACTTGGAAGCAGCATTGTCTGTTAAGTTAAAAAAATGTTCCCAGCACTGTGTACAGTATAGTGTGAATTGCTTCCCAGGAGACATTCAGTTAATGCCTCATAGAAATTCTTATGCTAAACTGACTTCTTTGAGCTCTAGGTAACAAAAATAGAGCCCTAAGTCAACAAAATATTCTTTCAGTTCTAAAACAAAAGAGACTGAATTTATTTAACCTGAATCATGAATGTATTGCCAATGTAAGACCTGCATGCTAAATCTTGGCTGAGATGAAGTAGTAGTGATTCATTTTAAAGCCCTTTAAGCTGTTTTAAAATCATTAGAAAATTGCAGTATTTAAAAGCAGAGTGATGTATCATTTCAAAAAGAAATTGATGTTTCCGTCAACTACGCAATTTTGATATTAAACAAAATAAATCTGAACCTCAGTGGTCTGTCTCTGATTAATGTAGTTGTCTTCTCCTTTTGTGGGGTCTTAAAAATGATCTGAAGGTGGGGAATTTTATAGTGCTTTATTTGTTTATTTTTTTAGCTCAGCATGACATCGCAACTATACTACTTCTTTTCTAAGTGTGCCCCAAGTGGGGAATTTTATGTGTTCTCTTGTCAAGTCAAACTGTATAATGCAACCAGTGCACTCAGCTGGGTAAGGAAAAAAAAAACACACACAATTTGAAAAATTTGTAATGTCCATTTTAATGCTGCTGCTTAAAAATTTTTAATCGATATTTATCTATTATTTGTGAATATTTTTGAAATTTAGTGATGTATCAGATTTTTAATTGGCAGTTCATGAATGTAGTAATTTTATGGATTTTGTTTTTATCTTTTATATTTATTTGGGACATATTATTTCCGCAGTTTTAGTCTTACACTTAGGTGCTATTACAAATACATGTTTGTATGTATGCATTTATATGTGTACAACCCAGATATATAATAAACGGTATGCTTCCTCTCCCCCAACTCCGTGATCATCAATTACCTCTGTACTGCTAAGCACCATCTGTATCTTAACAACTTCTCTGCTCCGTTTAAAATGGATCTCCCTCTTCTTAGGACTCCATACCTTCTTGCTCCTGGTTTTTGTGCTTAAGCACACCTGATTCTTTCTGCCTTCCCCTTATCTGCCTCTTCCTTAGACTTTGCATTTCGAAAGCGTCTTCTGTGTTGTTTTTCTAACTGTAGACATTCCTTTTGAGCAACCCCACTCATTCTCACAGCTTTACTTGCATTTAGATGCTGTTGTCTCCCACAGCTATATCTTTAGCCCATTCTGCTCCTTAGAGCTTCAGCCTTAAACAGACATTTATCTGTAAAACAAATTAACTTGAATGCCCCTACAGGGATCTCAACTTCAACATGTTTAAGACTGAGGTGTTATTTCTACCTTCCCAGAAAAGGCTCCAACTTCTGAATTCTGCATCTCAAAGTCATCCTTGCAGCCACATGCTGAGGAGTCATCCTTCTGCTCACTCCCCACAGCATAACATGGAAAAGATAATTTTACATGTTTCAAATTGTCCTCACATTCTTTTCTTCCCTCCCCAAACAACCATAGTCAAGTTTTCATTATTTTTCACTTCAACTATTGGTACAGTCTCTTATTTGGTTGTGTTGACACTAATCTTGATATCTCATATTTATCCTTGATTGAAACTCCCATGGTAATGTTGCTAATAAACATAGTTCAACTACAGGAGATAGCCATGTTCCTCAATGCAGCAAACAAGGTACACCTTCCGCTTCCTACTACTATTTCACAACTTTACTTCCAGTAACACTAACCTGCTTGTAATTCCTGCTGTATGTTCTCAGTACTCTCCCAGGTGTTTTGTCTCTGCTCCTGCCCCATGCCTTGATTTCCTCTTTATCCATTCTCTTCTTGAATACCTCATCCTTAAAGATTCTGGCTAGAGATCTCTTCTTCCAGAAAAAACTTTTCTGAACTTTTCCATGTTATAGGTATCTCCTACTCATGTCTCATTTTACATGGTGCAAAATGTGTTGCTTGCACTTTCTAAAGTACATTCAAATTATCTATTTATCCAAATTTCTTGAATGCAGAGACTGTGCCATAGTGATCTTAAACCCCTCAGGGCCTAGCCCAATGTTGGACTCTTAAGAAAATCAGACTTGATGGACTAAAATTATCTAAAAATATTTTTTTCATTGAAGACTCACAAACATTTTGAAAAGATAAGCAATATAAAATATATCAACATCTAAACATACTTATTTAGCTTACCTCACAAGCATATACACAAGTAAGTTACGTTGATTATACAGAAAAAAAGTTTTGAGATTGTTTGGTTTCTATTTTCAGAATTTCAGCATGTGGAATAGTACTCATAAAGTTGATTTAAAAAGCAATGTTAATGCAAAGAACAATCGCAATTTATACAGTGAAACCTGTGAAAGCCAGAACTCGAGGACTGCCTTGTTTTTCCAGGTCTCTCAAATTTTCCATCTTTGATAGGGTGCAGTCTTACCACTTTTCTATTGATCTCTAATAGTGGAAAATATTTATGTTTTCCTTCTCTGACAGGTTTTTGCCTTACCATTTTTTGACTTTTGCAGATTTTACTGTAATTGGTACAGGACAAAATAATACCTCTGTGTGCCCATCAGTGAGGCAGGGCAATGATAATGAAGAATTTTTCCTGGTCTAAAAAGATTACACAGAAGAAAACTGTAGCAAATAAGCTACAAGCCTATTTGGTCACTTATTTGGAAATGTGCTTTCCATTTACCCATTTAAAATACATGCTTCATATAAATTATTTAATATTTGTCTAGGAAGAAATACCAACAATTCTTGCCTCACAATTCCTTGATCCATTTATCTAGCTGTACCTTTTAATGCTACATTACTTATTTATGAAATCCAACTTTATACGAATTGCTCTTCTGGTTTATAGACTGATGATGAGAATTCATGGCCTATTCAATTTAGTTGGACTCAATTCTCCTCTGCAAATGTTATAACTCACTACAATTACTACACTGCCTTTACTGCATAACTGAGGAAGAAGCTTGGCCATCAACCTTTGGTTTTACAGGAAGGATTCCAAGTATTTCTGAAGCCACTTATTAAAACCAGCTCTTGCCCTTTAAACTTAAAAAAAAAAAAAAAAAAAAAAGTGCAATGTATAGAGAGCAATTTAAACATAAATGAACAATTTAAATAATTATTATAACCATAAATGTGGAAACCCAGGTGGCATAATGGTTAAGCGCTATGGCTGCAAACCAGAAGGTCAGCAGTTTGAATCCACCAGGCACTCCTTGGAAACTCTATGGGACAGTTCTACCGTGTCCTGTAGGGTCACTATGAGCCAGAATCGACTCAATGACAATGGGTGGGTTTTTTTAAACATAAACGTAGCTACAACTTTCTGAAAAAATGCATTACCTACTACATGATTATCCCAGTCACAATCACTTTTCTCTACTTGTATTTAACCACTGTGGTAACTGTGTCTAGCTTTCTGTTGTACATTTATCATTTAAGTAAGCATCTCTAAACAACATAGTTTAGTGTTGCCCTTTTTTCGAGGTGTATATAAACAGAATTGTGGAGTACGTTTGCTTTAGTATCTGTCATCCTTCATTTATCTTTATATTTTTAAGATCCAACCACACTTGGCATGTTAATTCATTTATTTTATTTGCTGCATATTTGTTTAGTTATGCTACAGTTCATTTTCACATTCTACTGTTTCTGAGCATTTGAGTGTTTTCTACTCTTAGGCTATGAATACTTTTTATATTATTTATTTTGTTGCACGTATGCCTGAGTTTCTCTATATTGAGTGTGTTCAGCTTTATGGAAAATGCCAAATTGTTTTCCATAGTGACTGTGTCAGGAATTGTATGAGTGTTAGTGATAATTCTGTTCACATTCATAGTGTGTCAATCTTTCTAATTTGGACCAATATGGTATGTTTGTAGTGTTATCACATTGCGGTCTTGACTGACTTTTCCCTAATGAGATTGAGCATCCTTTAGTAGATTTACTTTTTAATTTGCATTTCCTCTTTTCCAGTCTGCCTAAAATCTCTTATCCATTTATCTGTTGGATTGCCCATGATTTTTCTTCTTGAATTTTCTTTTTCATTTGTAGGAATTTTTTGTATAGTCTAGATACAAGTCCTTCCTTGTTATATGTGTTTCAAATATGGTCAACTTTTAACAAGTCTATTCATACTAGTACATCCTAGTTATTTATATATATATCGAGAGAGAGAGACTTTACTTGAACATTTGGCTTCAGTTATAGTTTTGATAAACAATTCTTACTCATGCCGTATAAAATCATACATATAACTTTTATCTACCCAGATTTGTTATTATCCCATCCACATCTTCTATGAGGACAGTGTCATCATTAGTTTGGTGTAATATAAATATAACAACTAAAATAAATTATAAAAACATAAAATCTTAGAGGTGGCATGTACCATATAAATTATCTCTCTAGCCCAATATTTTAATTTTAAGAATTAGAAGAATGAGATTCAGAGTGTTAGAATTCGGGCTGAAACACAGGTCTTTCATTCCCAATTTTAATGCCTTTCAACTATACAGCAAGAGGAATATATCCATTTTGCCAATATTCAATAAACACCTTTTGATAGGCCTTCACAATATACTGTTTGTAAATATCTGAATGATGTCAGTCTCCATTTCTCTGGTTATATAAGGGTATATTGCAACAATACCATTTAGTTTTGTGTTTAAATTTCATAATAAGCTATTGCAATGTTATATATAAGGGAAAAAAATCTAATTTTCTTTTATATTTCATCTCTACCAATATTTGCTAATACTTTTACATGCGGTCGCCAAGAGTTAGAATCAATTCAATGGCAACTAGTTTTTGTTTTTGATTTTTTTACAAAGAAAAAATATAATTGCAATTTTTTGCAAGCGGACTCTAACCTGATATTGGCATCATGAACATAATAAAAAATTATCTTTAATAAAATTTTAAAGTTTTAAATTTTACTGTAAAAATATGTAAGAAGTTTATTTTTTAAGTGTTGAACATATGTTCAACGAACAAGTTGACCAAATAATCTTAGAAAATGGTTTGGATGATAGTACTGTAAAGCATCCTGGAGGACTGTAGGTATAGGTCATTTTTGAAACATAATAAAAATACATGAAAAGTACAAATACTTAAAGGAAAAAAAAAGCTATGAATATGGCTAATGTAATAAATAGTTTAAAATTGAAGGATATGCCAATGTTATTTAGTTTATTAAGTTCATTCCACAACAATTTAAATTTTATGGGAAATTTAAAATAGCCAACTATGCAACCTGCATAAAGAAAAACCACCATATTGGGTAGCCCAATAAGATTCAAATTTATGTTCTTTTGGATCTGAAGTTGGCCTTTCTCTGTGGAAGCCCAGAAACCTCTGTAATTGTTTACCACTTGGCCATTATTTTATAAATAAAACTATGCGTTAGGGTATCATATTTTTCTCTTTCTTTGACTTCCCTTATCATTTAGTTGTACAGTCAGTATTCTATGAGATTTGAAATTAGCACAATAAACTGGAAAAAATGGTGAGCTAAAGAGAATCTAACAGAATCATGGGATTACTAAAAATACATTTGGAGAAATTTATCAACAGCAGATACTTTTGACTATTTCATTGTGTATATAAAAATTAAACATAGAGTGGTAAAATGAAACTACTGTAAAACTGGTTATTTGTGAAGTGATTCGTTTTCATTTAATTGGTCTATTAATCAAACTGTATTTTACTGAAAGATGTTGGCTTCCCAGGACTTTTGCCATGAATGGAGGAAAATTCAATGCTGATAGGGAGAAATAGAAGAGGCACAAAGTTGAAGACCAAGGAGGTGGGGGATGGGAGGGGAAGAAAGTAAAAATAGCAATAAATAACAGGAAGATAAGAAGTTCGTGACGAGCAGATTCTCTTCTGCCTTTAAAATGAGGAATTCTTAAAAATAATAATAATACCAGAGCACCATAGAATTTTCCCCTCTGAATTCCTGGATTATTTTACCATATTTTCAGCTGATTCATGAGACAAATATATTTCAGGTAGAAATATCTGTACCTGGAAAACTGTGTATTAAATACTATGGTCTCACTGAAAATTCCAGCTAGCGTGGATTCTGAAGAGACTAAAAGTCAATATTGGTGCATTGAAATAACCTCAGTCACATAAAGAACTTAATGAATTAAAATAGTTCAACAAAGGCGCTTTAGTTACATAAATTAAGTTGACTTTTCTAAGCAGGTTTGCTTTTATAATTTTTTTCTCTTAGACTGATACTCCATTACAACTGAAAAATCTTCTGAGCACAAGCAGAATTCACAAGGACATAAAATCTTCCACAGACTTAACGCAAAACGCTTTGTGCTTTCAGTTTTTAGTTTAAGGAAATGATATAACTAAAATTCTTTACAGAAAATATTTTAGAACAACAGCATCATATTTTACAGAATGTTATTTCTTTCCTGTATTTAGCTTACTCTCAGCTTTTGAAATAAGAGTGGATGTATAGAAGAATATCTGGGACCCTGTTTTGATATATTCAAAATAAACAGATCACAATGAATGAGTTATTGCTAAATGAAATTTTAAGACATTATCTAGATTACACACAGACCTGTGGGCGTGTAGCCATGGTTATGAAAGAGACACTATAACATCTAAAACATAGCATCATCATTATTAACTGATGTATATTGACTCTTTGCTATATGCCAGATACTATTTCAAGTGCCTTTTGTGTGTGAGCTGATTTAATCCCCACAAAAGGACATGGTAGGTTCTAATATTTTCTCTACAACTGTAGGCTCTGTATAAGGCGAAGTACTTTAACAAGATTATGTAATGGATCGGTGGCAGAATCAACTGCATCATGCTGTGAAATCCTGGAGAACTTGTACGTATCCCAACTGTTTATCCCTAGCTGCCATGGAGTCAGTTCGGACTCGTGGTGACCCCGTGTGTGTTAGAGTAGAACTGTGCTCCGTAGGGTTTTCAGTGGCTGATTTTTCAGAAGTAGATTGCCAGGCCTTTCCTCTGAGGTATCTCTGGGTAGACTTGAACTTCCAACTTAGCAGTTAGCAGTCAAGCACATTAGCCATTTCTACCACTCACTCAACTGTAGGCAGCCTAAGATACTGGGAAGGAGCACTAACCTTAGCATAAACAGTATGAGGTTCAAATCCTAGCTGCATTACTTAATCTTTAATTTATCCAGTCTCCCTAAATCTCAATTTCCTCATCTGTAAAACAGATTACTTCATGGAGTTCCCTAAGGCTTAAAGGTGAGAATTCACACATCCCCCAAGTACAGTAAAAACACTGGAAGCCAGTGGGATAGTAATAGCAGTGGCAGCGGCAGTTATATTTTGTATACTTGAATTCTGGAAGTCGTACTGAGATTTATTTTAATCTTGATTCTGTCATGTATGATTTGAATCATTTTGCCAAATCTGTATTATCTATACATTTAAAAATCATGTCCTTTATGCCTTAATTCAAATGGCTGACACTTACAGAGTCACTAGTCACTTACAGAAGCTTCGTGTCTCCTCTGCTTTGACATTCAAATTGGGGGTGATTTTCAGTCAGCTTCAAGTCTAAATCATTATGCTATCATCTAACAAATATTTTTCTATCTTGACCATTAAGAGGTAATGAGAAATTTTCTCATTTTATTGAAATCAATATGTATTATATTTATTGTCATTTCCCAGATTTACAAATGTGGTAACCTAAGGGGGAAAATATAATTATTTTGTCGTGATGTGTACTTCATACAAGTAATTTGAAAGTCACCACAGGAATTCCTAACTTCCTGATCTTATAAAGATGCAGTTTAATAGTGTTGATGTGAGTTTAATGTCATTTCCTTTCTTAGTTCTGCAAGACTGTATTAAGTGCCTCTGTACTGTGTTCTTATACTACACTATTTTTTTCTATAACACTCAATAGAATTTAAAATTCTTTATTCTCATAACTTTTTTTTGCATTTATCTTCCTCATTATAATATAATTTTCCAAAGGACAGGTTAGAAGCTCAGCTCTAATAACCAAAACCAAAACCAAACCCATTGCTATCAAGTCGATTTCGACTAATTGAGACCCTATAGAACAGAGCAGACCTGCCCCATAGAGTTTCCAAGGAGCATCTGGTAGATTCGAACTGTCAGTCTTTTGGTTAGCAGATGGAGCTCTTAACCACTACCGCACCAGGGTTTCCATGCCCTAATGGTGCCGTATATATTTATTTTTGGAGCTTATCACTCTTTTGTTTTTTAAAGCAATTATTGCTTCATATCTACTATTTCCACTACAGTTCAAGTGACATGAGATCAAAGAGCACATCACTGCTGTCCTTTATTGCAGCCTCCACTCCTACAATGCTGTCCAGCACAAAGTCGACAATAAATATGGGTGAATAAATGAGTGAACGAAAGTGTACATAGCTGAGTGAAGTCAAATTTTCAATATAACTATTTTGTATTTTTAAGTATTGAATATATTCTATCTAATATGGTCACAGGAAATAACACTATTCAAACAATTCAGTTAATATTAATATGGTCATAGGAAATAATAACACTATTCAAACAATTCAGTTAATATTTACTGAGCTGGGAACTCAATTCTACACTAAAGCGCTAATGTGAGCAAGGCACAATTTCTGCCCTTTTAGAACTAACAATAGACAGCAAAGGTATAAATGCATATAAATATATACAATACAACATGAAAACTACTGTGACCCATGTATACACAATACCATGGGGTAAGATGAAAGTGGGAACTAATTCAACATAACTTTCAGCATTTAGGTGATTACTGTGTCTTTATGCAAATAATCCACGCCTCCTGTGTCTCTTTGCCGACTCTGCCCCTGTGTGTGGTATTTTCATAAGCACACTGTGCTAAATTTTTTTTTTACAACATGTAAAAAAATTGGCATGACAGCACTTGTGAAAATATCTTGTGGGGGGAGGGCACAATCAGAAAACAAACTTAGAAGGCACTCATTATTTGCATAAATATACAGTATATGAAGATTGTTTTGTTATTTATCTTTGTTCATTTGCTTTTATTTGATGGGGAAAAAAAATAATGCTTCTTGTCTACATGGCCATGTTTTAGAAAAGTACTCCACTGAGAAAACATTGTTTGTAATGTGCTTTGTGCAAAGGCAGTATGGATTTCCTGTGTATCACCTCAGTGTTTATCCCTCCTTTATATCCACTTAAGCACAGCTTTCTAACTTGTATATTTGTTCTTCTACTTCAAGATTTCTTTAAATAGATTTTCTGCCTGTTTTGATTTGTATGAGAACCACTCAGGCCTACTTAAAAGTTAGTTGCAACAATAGAATATTGATTAAGTTTTAGAGCAAGTAATCGCCTCCAAGTCTTCATGTATTGATACCCTCGGCTTTTATGAAGCCTGCCGTTATTGCTGCACAACCTACATACAGTATACAGGGTGTTATGGATTGAACTGTTTCCCTCAAAAATGTGTGTCAATTTGGCTAGGCCATGATTCCCAGTATTGTGTGGTTGTCTACCATTTTGTAATCTGATGTGATTTTCCTATGTGTTGTAAATATTACCTCTATGATGTTAATGAGGCAGGATTAGAGGCAGTTATGTTAGTGAGGCAAACAAAGAAAGAAGTGCCAGGAGCAGAGAACGTCTCTTTGGACCTGGGGTCCCTGCGCTGAGAAGCTCATGGACCAGTGGAAGATTGATAACAAGGACCTTTCCCCAGAACAGACAGGGGGTGAAAGCCTTCCCTGGGAGCTGGCATTCTGAATTAGGACTTCTAGCCTAGACTCTGAGAGAATAAATTTCTGTTTATTAAAGCCATCTAGTTGTGGTATTTCTGCTAGAGCAGTACCAGATGACTAAGACATGGAGCACTGATGATTTTGTATAGAATTCAAAATCCAGATTCCAAATGGGCCTGTTCGTTCAGTGGTTATGTTCTCCATCATCTCTCTAAAACTTGTAGTGTACCCTTGAAGGCCATACTTTTATAAAATATGTACTTGCAAAAAAGCAGTATGACAAGGAAGATAAGATCATCTTGGATTATATTAGATGCAATAGTGAGCATTTTGAGATACAGGGAGATTAGTATTACTTTATATCTTAGACTAATATTCATTTATTTCTTAGTAGAACAAAGTTTATAAATATTTTTTCATGCTTTATATCAATTTTAAATGAAGCTAATTTTAGATAGTCTGAGCATATTGGCATAAAGGGTGAGATTTAAGAAATGTATGATACAGTATTATATTTCTTAGTATATTAGTCATTATGTACCAAAACCAGTTGCCTTCAAGTCAATTCTGACTCATGGCAACCCCATGTGTGTCAGAGTAGAAATATGCTCCACAGGGTTTTTAATGGCTGATTTTTCAGAAGTAGATTGCCAGGCTTTTCTTCTGAAGTACCTCTGGGTAAACTCAGACTGCCACCTTTCAGTTAGTAGTGGATCACGTTAACTATTTCAACCACCCAGGGACTTCAGTTATTATGCAGATAAGAATACATAACGTGATAGATAGAGAGAGCAAGAGGGAAACCGAGGGATAGGAAAGTTGATATGGCAGTAAAGGCAAAAGTTTTATAGTGGAAAAATCTGGATTAGAGTTTTAGTTCTACTATTTACTAGCTGTACAAATTGCTCAATTTATTGAAGTTCTAATAACATCAGTTTTCTCATCAGTAAAATGGAGGTGATAATAATAACTTTCTTACTGTTTTGATGCGAAGATTAAATGTAATAATGTACATAAAAACAGGTTTAAATTAGACTCAACTAAACAAATATCAGTTACCGTGTATGTATTCACAAATACATAATCACACCTAATTGGTAGGTAGCACTATATTAGCATCTACATTCAACATCCAACTCTACTTAAGGAACACACTTAGTAACGGAATATACCAAAGCCTATGACACAATTTCTCATACTTTAGTTTTATTTTTTAAATAAACAATTTTTTGGATCTTTAAAAACAATCAAGTAGATAGATTAGGGAACTTTTCTTATGCTTCTGTATATCTAGCAACCTGAATTTTTTTTCTTACTTGTTGTCAAATCGGTTCCAACTCATGACAACCCCATCTGTGTCTGGGTAGAACTGTGCTCCATAGGGTTTTCAATGATTGATTCTTTGGAAGTAGATCACCAGGCCTTTCTTCTGAGGTACCTCTGTGGGGACATGAATTTCCAACCTTTCAGTTACTGGCATACCTCAGAGATACTGTGGGTTTACTTCTAGACCACCGCAATAAAGCTAATATTGCAAGAGACAAAGGAAAGGGAAGCAAGCAGAGAGTCGGGGACCTCATACCACCAAGAAAGCAGCACTGGAAGCAGCACACATCCTTTAGGCCTGGGGTCCCTTCACCTGAGAAGCTCCTTGACCATGGGAAGATTGCGGACAAAGACCTTCTTCCAGAGCCAACAGAGAGAGAAAGCCTTCCCCTGGAGCTGACACCTTGAATTTGGACTTTGAGCCTACTTTACTGTGAGGGAATAAATTTCTGTTTGTTAAAGTCATCACTTGTGGTATTTCTGTTACTGGCAGCACTGGATAACTAAGACAATTGTGAAGAATGGGAATTCCAGAACACTTAATTGTGCTCATGAGGAACCTGTACATAGATCGAGAGGCAGCTGTTCAAACAGAACAAGGAGATACTGCATGGTTTAAAGTAAGGAAAAGTGTGTGTCAGAATTATATCCTTTTACCATACCTATTCAATCTGTATGCTGAGCAATTAATCCAAGAATCTGGACTATATGAAGAACGGGGCATCAGTTTTGGAGGAAGGCTTCTTAGTAACCTGCAATATGCAGGTGACACAGCCTTGCTTGCTGAAAGTGAGGAGGACTTAAAGCACTTACTAATGAAAATCAAAGACCACGGTCTTCAGTTTGGATTACACCCCAACATAAAGAAAACAAAAATCCTCACAACTGCACCAATAAATAAGGTCATGACAACAGAGTAAAGGTTGAGGTTGTCAGGGATTTCATTTTACTTGGATCCACAATCAACACCCATGGAAAGAGCAGTCAAGAAATCAAAAGACTCATTGCTTTAAAGTGTTGAAAAGCAAAGATGTCACCTTGGAGACTAAGGTGCACCTGACCCAACCCCTGGTGTTTTCAGCCAACTCATATGCATTGAAAAGTTGGACCACGAATAAAGAAGACTGAAGAAGAATTGATTCCTTTTGAATTGTGGTGTTGGTGAAGACTATTCAATATACCATGGACTGCCAAAAGAACAAACAAATCTGTCCTGGAAGAAGTACAACCGGAATACTCCTTGGAATCAAGGATGGCAGTATTACATCTCACATACTTTGAACATGTTATCGGGAGAGATCAGTCCATGGAGAAGGACATCATGCTTGGTAAAGTAGTGGGTCAGCAAAAAAGAGGAAGACCCTCAGTTAGATGGATTGACACATTGGCTGCAGCCATGGGCTCAAGCATAACAATGATTGTAAAGATGATGCGGGACCAGATAGGACTTTGTTCTGTTGTACATAGGGTGTCTTCTGAGTATGAATTAACTCGACAACACCTAACAACAGCAACAGGTAACCTGAGACCTAAATAATTAATAAAATTGTGAAAACACTACTCCAAGTACAAGAAAGTGCAAAGACTGAAAGACAAAAAGAAAAAAAAAATTGCATGATGAATAAATAACAGAAGCTGAGTTGGGTTGAAGTTCAGAGTGGAGCTGGATAAAATTGGAGAGGTAGGCTGACAGGGACCAGATCAGTAACAGCCTGGTCAGATACATTCAAAATTTACTCTCTTATTTCAAATACAGTGGTTTGCATTAGAACAGTTTTAAATAGGGTAGTAATATGCTTCAGTTTGTCTTTTCAATGAACAAACTGATTTCTTTGTAGAAAATGGATGAACACATGAGGAGAAGTGTTAGCAGGTAAGCCATTTAGAGGCATGAGATATTGTTTGCTTAGTCTAAAGTGGTGGTAATGAAAATGGAGTGTAGAAGAAGAGCTCCAGATATATTTGGACATAAACTTGAAATCAGTTACTGAAGGTGGGAAGAAAGAAGGAGATATCAAGGCTAACTTCTAAGATTAACAACTCTGTGGATTAGTAGAAGGGCCTACCATTTTTTTTTTTTTGCTGACCCCCTTTACCAAGCATGATGCCCTTTTCCAAGGACTGATTCCTTCTGATAACATGTCCAAAGTATTTGAGATTTTTACAGATTGGGAAACCCTATGGGGCGGTTCTACTCTGTTCTATAGGGTTGTTGTGAATTAGAATTGACTTGACAGCATGCAACAACAACAAAACACATTTTCAGTTTATATCACTAGCCTTCCTACCATTCTTGGCCTTGATCTCCTTGACCTTGCCCTCTTTCTTCAGAATTATTTTCTTTTGCATTTTGTGGACCACAATCACTGGCTATTTTTTCCTCTTTCGGACACTCAGTCTCATAGGCTAGTTCCTGTTCTACCTAATCCAACATTTTGGAATTCCTTGGACTTGAATTTCAACCTCTGGTATTTTTTCATCCTATAATTTCTTTTTCTGTAACCACATCCATTTCCTTGGCATCAAATGCCATCTGCATGGTGATAACTTCAAATGTACATCTCTGCCTTAACCTATTGTTTGAGCTCTAGGTTCTTATAGCTGACTCTAATTTATTCCCTTTAACATCTCTCTAGTATTTCATGCTTTAAATAGTCAATATTAAATTTGGGATCTTTCATTCAAACCTTCTTCTCCTCAACGGCACCTAACAACAACAATCTTTAGGGGAACAGATCATTAGGTTTTTCTTCCCGCAGAGTGACTGGTGGGCAAATGAAAGCCATTGGTAAATTCAGCAAGAAATATTTTGAATGCCTGGTAGTAATAGAAGAGAAATTGGAATGAGTTAGTGAATGAATAAGAAGTATAGCAATAGAGGTGATTTATGTGGACTTTTTTTTGTGCAAGTTTGGGATATGAAGAGATTATAGTGAGACAAACAGGTTAGGAGGCACTTTTTTTCTTTATCCTTATTTTATTTTTTAGTAATGATGAAAATTTTTTTGGCAGGTTAGAAGGCTGTTGGGAATAGATGCATTAAGATGGGATGTAGAAGATGCTGGAAAGAGGCAATATAGTCCTGAGAGCATAGTCTCTGGGAATGTAAGAGGGAATTGAATCCCTCGATGGGCATTCTCCTCTACTAAGTAGGAAGAGAATGGAGAACACAGGTACAGATGTTCGATGGTTTGTAGATTTATTTTGAAATTATTACCTCCATGTTTCAAAATAAGCAATGACATTCATAGCTCTGGGTATATTTCCACACTGTATTCCCATTATTTCATGGTACCATTTTCATTCAGTGCTGAAATATGAATGGATAGATAGATGATAGGTAGATGATAGATAGCTAGATAGATAGACAGACAGATAGATACATAGGAAGATACATAGATAGATAGAAATATCCTATATATATTTTTTTTCATTCTGATATCACTTCAGACTGGCTTGCAGCAGAGACAAGCAAGAATGTGAGAAAACCACCGTTAATATTCTGTAGCTCAGTACTTGTTTTTCCTAATCAAATACGTGTTTAATTCTCAGTTGCTGTGTAATAATAATCCTCAAAGTGTGGATTTCTGTGATATGACTCTTAATTTCCATAACTGAAGTAAATAAACTATTTCCAGGTCATCTTACTGCTTATCTCTGGGCTCCAATCTATCATGCAGCTAGAATAATTTATACTGCCACACCAGTTACAACAGCCCCTCTCCTTGAACGGAGATTATAAACAGCCTGCATATTAATGTCCTAAATTTAAATCCTAGTTCTGTTACTTGCTAGCTGTAGGAACCTGAACCAATTTCTTAACTACTTTGTAATATCCTTATCTATAAAATGTGGACAATTATAACTGCTTTGCTGGGTATTTGTAAGAACTAAAACACAGAAAGGATGTATAGTTGACCATATCTAGAACTTCTGCTTTTATACAGGAATTAAATTCAAAAAGAAAATGTGAGGCACATCTCCAGTTACAGGGGTGGAAACAATGAGTTTTGGTCACAAAAATCAAACCATAGTTTCTCTTTTTTAATTTATTTTTTCTTATTTACTGTGCTTTAAGTTAAAGTTTATAAATCAAGTCAGTCTCTCATACAAAAACTTATACATACCTTGCTATGTACTCCTAGCTGTTCTCCCCTTAATGAGACAGCACACTCCTCTCCACCCTGTATTTTCCATGTCCATTCTACCAGCTCCTATCCCCCTCTGCCTTCTCATCTCACCTCCAGACAGAAGCTGCCCACATGTCTCATGTGTCTACTTGAGCCAAAAAGCTCACTCCTCACCAGTATCATTTTCTATCTTATACTCCAGTCCAACCCCTGTCTGAAAAATTGGCTATGGGACTGCTTCCAGTTTTGGGATAATATAGAGTCCAGGGACCATGACCTCCGGTCCTTCTAGTCTCAGTCAGACCATTAATTCTGGTCTTTTTACGAGAATTTGAGGTCTGCATTTCACTGTTCTTCTGCTCCATCAGGGATTCCCTGTTGCATTCCATGTCAGGGCAGGCAGTCATTGATTATAGTTGGGCACCATCTAGTTCTTCCAGTCTCAGGCTGATGTAGCCTCTGGTTTATGTGGCCCTTTCTGTCTCTTGGGCTCATATTTACCTTGTGTCTTTGGTGTTCTTCATGTTCCTTTGTCCAGGTGGGTTGAGACCAATTGATGCATCTTAGATGGCCACCTGCTAGCATGTAAGACCCCAGATGCCACTCACCAAAGTGGAGTGCAGAACACTTTCTTAATACATTTTGTTATGCCAATTAACACAGATGTCCCCTGAAACCATGGTGCCCAGAACCCTGTCCCTGCTACTCTGGCCTTGGAAGCATTCAGTTGTATTAAAGAACTTCTTTGCTTTTGGTTGAGTCCAGTGGTACTGACCTCTCCTGTATTGTGTGTTGTCATTGTCTTCACCTAAAATAGTTCTTGTCTCATATCTAATTAGTGAATAACCTTTTCCCTCCTCCCCGCCCTTGTGGGTATCGAAGAATATTTTCTTCTGTGCTTAAACTTTTTCTTGAATTCTTATAATAGTGGTCTCATACAATATTTGTCCTTTTGCAACTAATTTCACTCAGCATAATGCCTTCCAGATTCCTTCATGCTTTGTTTCACAGATTCATCATTGTTCTTAATCTTTGGGTAGTATTCCATTATGCAAATATACCATCACTTATTTATTCCTTCATCCATTAATGGGCACCATGCTTGCTTCCATCTTTTTGCTACTGTAAACAGTGCTGCAATGAACATGGTAGTGCATGTATCTGTTCATTGAGAAGGCTCTTATTTCTCTAGGTTATATTCCAAGGAGTGGAATTGCTGGTCAGATGGTGGTTCTATTTCCAGCTTTTTAAGGAAGCATTAAATTGATTTCCAAAGTGGTTGTGCCATTTTACATTCCTACCAGCAGTGTATAAGTGTTCCAGTCTCTCCACAATCTCTCCAACATTTATTATTTTGTGTTTTTTGGATTAATGCCAGCCTTGTTGGGATGAGATGGTATCTTATTGTAGTTTCAATTTGTACTTCTCTAATGGCTAATGGCTAATGATGGTGAGCATTTCCTCATGTCTCTGTTAGCCTCCTGAATATCTTCTTTGGTGAAGTGCGTGCTGATATCCTTTGCCCAATTTTTTAAATTGAGTTATTTGTCCTTTTGTAGTTGAGTTTTTGCAGTATAATGTAGATTTTAGAGATCAGATGCTAATCCAATTTGTCATAGCCAAAAGCTTTTTCCTAGTCTATAGGTAATCATTTTACTTTTCTGGTGAAGTGTTTGATTTTTAGGAGCTCCCAATTACGTAGTTTCTCTTCTGGTGTTAGTACATTGTTAGTAATGTTTTGTATACTGTTTATGCCATGTATTAGGGCTCCTAGTATTGCCCCTACTTTTTCTTTCATGATTTTTGTTGTTTTGGGTTTTATGTTCAGGTCTTTGATCCATTCTGAGTTAGTTTTTGTGCATGGTGTGAGGTACGGGTCTTGTTTCA
Source organism: Loxodonta africana (assembly GCF_030014295.1). Lineage (NCBI taxonomy): Eukaryota > Metazoa > Chordata > Mammalia > Proboscidea > Elephantidae > Loxodonta > Loxodonta africana. The sequence goes on along the minus strand of NC_087357.1, from coordinate 51,638,517 downwards.
TTTTTTTGCAGATGGATATCCAGTTATGCCAGCACCATTTTTTAAAGAGACTGTCTTTTCCCTATTTAACAGACTTTGGGCTTTTGTCAAATATCAGCTGCTCGTCTGTGGATGAATTTATATCTGGATTCTCAATTCTGTTTCTTTGGTCTATGTATCTTTTGTTGTACCAGTACCAGGCTATTTTGACTATTGTGGCAGTAAAATATGTTCTAAAATCAGGTAATGCGAGGCCTCCAACTTTGTTCTCGTTTTTCAGTAATGCTTTAATTATCCGGGGCCACTTTCCCTTCCATATGAAGTTGGTGATTTGTTTTTCCATCTCATTGAAAATTGTTATTGGAATTTGGATCAGGATGGCACTGTATATACAGATTGCTTTAGGTAGAATAGACATTTTTACAATGTTAAGTCTTCCTATTCTTCTTGGGGACTACTATAAATGGTATTGATTCTGTGATTTCCTCTTCCACATTCTCTTTGTTGGTGTAGAGGGATCCAACCGATTTTTGTATGTTTATCTTGTATCCCGATACTCTGCTGAACTCTTCTATTAGTTTCAGTTGTTTTCTTGAGGATTCTTTAGGGTTTTCTGTGTATAAGATCATGTCGTCTGCATATAGAGATACTTTTACTTCTTCCTTACAAACCTGGATGTCCTTTATTTCTTTATCTACCCTAATTGCTCTGGCTAGAAACTCCAGCACAATGTTGAATAAGAGTGGTGATAAAGGGTGTCCTTTTCTGGTTCCCATTCTCAAAGGGAATGCTTTCAAACTCTCTCCACTTAGGATGTTGTTGACTGTTGGCTTTGTATAAATGCCCTTTATTATGTTGGGGAATTTTCCTTCTATTCCTATTTTGCTGTGAGTTTTTGTCATGAATGGGTGTTGAACTTTGTCAAATGCCTTTTCCACATCAATTGATAAGATCATGTGGTTCTTGTCTTTTGTTTTATTTTTATGATGGATTATTGATTGTTTTTCTAATGTTGAACCATCCCTGCATACCTGGTATGAATCTCACATGGTCATCGTGAATTATTTTTTTGATATGTTGTTGAATTCTATTGGCTAGAATTTTGTTGAGGATTTTTGCATCTAAGTTCATAAGGGATACAGGTCTGTAATTTTCTTTTCTTTCTTTTTTTTTTTGGTGGTGTCTTTACCTAGTTTTGGTATCAGGGGTATGCTGGCTTCATAGAATGAGTTTGGGAGTATTCCATCCTGTACTGTGCTCTGAAATACCTTTCATAGTAGTAGTGTTAACACTTCTCTGAAAGTTTAGTAGAATTCTCCAGTGAAGCCATCAGGGCCAGGGTTTTTTTTGTTGTTGTTGGGAGTTTTTTGATTATCTTTTCAATCTCTTGTTATGGGTTTATTTAGATCTTCTACCACACTGTGTTAGTTTAGGTAGGTAGTATGTTTCTAGAAATTTGTCCAATTCTTCTAGGTTTTCAAATTTATTAGAGTACAGTTTTTCATGTAATCTGATATGATTCTTTTAATTTTAGTTGGTTCTGTTGTGATCTCATGCATCTCATTTCTTATTTGGCTTATTTGCTTCCTTTCCTATTTCTGTTTTTTTCATTTGGCCAATGGTTTATCGATTTGGTTAATCTTTCTAAAGAACCAGCTTTTGGTCTTGTTAGCTCTTTCAATTGTTTTTCTATTCTCTATTTCATTTAATTCTGCTCTAATTTTTATTATTTCCTTTCTTCTAGTGACTGAAGGTTTCGTTTGTTGCTCTCTTTCTATTTGTTCAAGTTGTAGGGATAATTCTTTGATTTTGGCCCTTTCTTCTTTTGGGATGTGTGCATTTATTGATATAAATTGACCTCTGAGCACTGCTTTAGCTGTGTCCCAAATGTTCTGATAGGAAGTGTCTTCATTCTGATTGGATTCTATGAATTTGTTTATTTTGTCCTTAATTTCTTCTATAACCCAGTAGTTTTTGAACAAGGTGTTGTTCAGTTTCCATGTGTTTGTTTTCTTTTCCCTACTTTTTCTGTTATTGATTTCTACTTTTATGCCATTATGATCAGAGAAGTTGCTTTGTAATATTTCATTGTTTTGGATTCTACTAAGGCTTGCTTTATGATCTAATATGTGGTCTATTCTGGACAATGTTCCATGTGCATTGGAAAAGAAAGTATATTTGGTTGCTATTGGGTGGAGTGTTCCATATATGTCTGTGAGGTCAAGTTGGTTGATTGTGGCATTTAGATCTTCCGTGTCTGTATTGAGCTTCTTTATGGATGTTCTGTCCTTCACCAAAAGTAGTATGATGAAGTCTTCTACTGTTATTTTGGAGCTGTCTTTCTCACTTGTCAATGCTGTTAGAGTTTGTTTTATGTATCTCGAAGCCCTGTCGTTGGGTGTGTAAATATTGAATACGGTTACATCCTTCTCGTATATTGTCCCTTTAATCATTATATAGTGTCTTTCCTTATCCTATGTGGTGGATTTAACTTTAAAGTCTATTTTTTCATTCATTAATATTGCCACTCCAGCTTTTTTTTGATTGTTGTTTGCTTGATTTTTTTTTTTTTTCATCCTTTGAGTTTTATTTTGTGTCTTTAAGTCTAAGGTGTGTTTCTTTTAGACAACATATGGACAGATCATTTTTTTTTTTAATCAATTTTGCCACTCTCTGTTTATTGGTGCATTTGGTCCATTTACATTCAGCATGATTATGGATAACTATGCATTTAGTGCTGTCATTTTGATGTCCTTTTTTTGTGTTTTGTTGGGAGTTTCTTTTTTCCACTTAATTTTTTGTGCTGAGTAGTTTCTGTTTATATATTGTCCTTTCCTCTTTTTCACTGTTGTTGATTTTGTATTTGCTGAGTCTTTATGTTTTTCTTGTATTTTATTTTCATGTGTAGGATTGTTAGTCTCCTTTGTGGCTATTTTATTATTTCCCCCTATTTTTCTAAGTTTAAAGCAAACTTTTATCTCTTTATATCACCTTGACTTCCTCTCCATATGAAAGATCTATGACTAAATTTTTTAGACCCTCTTTATTGATTTAATGTTGTCGTCTTTTACATAAAGACATCACTGTTTCCCTGTTTTGAACATTTTTTAAATCTTGATTTATTTTTGTGATTTCCCTTACTGGGTTGATATCTGGTTGCTCTGTCCTGTGTTCTAGTCTTGGGTTGTTATTTGATATTATTGATTCTCTAACCAGAGGACCCCCTTTAGTATTTCTTATAATTTTGGTTTGGTTTTTGTAAATTCCTTAAACTTCTGTTTATCTGGAAATGTCCTAATTTTGCCTTCATATTTGAGAGACAGTTTTGCTGGATATATGATTCTTGGCTGGCACTTTTTTTTTTTCTTCAAGGCTTTATATGTGTCATCTCTTTGCCTTCCTCCCTGTATGGTTTCTGCTGAGTAGTCCAAGCTTATTCTTATTGACTGTCTTTGTAAGTGACTTTTCATTTATCCCTAGCCTCTCTTAAAATTCTCCCTTCATCTTTGGTTTTGGGTAGTTTGATTCTAATATGCCTTGGTGACTTTCTTTTGGGATCTATCTTGTGTGGGGTTTGATGAGCATCTTGGATAGGTATCTTCTCATCTTTTATGGTATGAGGGAAGTTTTCTGCCAACAAATCTTCAATAATTGTCTTGTGTATTTTCTGTTCTCCGTCCCTGTTCCAGTACTGCAATCACTCATAGGTTATTTCTCTTGATAGAGTACCACATGATTCTTAGGGTTTCTTCATTTTTTTTTTAATTCTTTTATCCACTTTTTCTTTGAATATATTGGTGCCAAGTATTTTATCTTCTATCTCACTAATTCTTACTTCCATATCCTCAATTCTGCTCCTCTGATTTTCTATTGAGTTGTCTAATTCTGAAATTTTGTTAATCTCCTAAATTTCTGATTTCTGTCTCTCCATGTGCTCTTACACCCTATTAAATTTTTCATTATGCTCTTGAATAACCTTAATTTCCTTGATTGTCTTCTCTGTGTGTTCCTTGGTTTGTTCTGTATTTTGCCTTATCTTCTTCCTCATCTCCTGAAGAATTCTGTATATTAATCTTTCGTATTCTACCTCTGATCATTCCAGGAATACCTTTTCATCCAGAAGATTCCTTGATTCTTTGTTTTGGGAACTTGTTGAAGTGATGATGGTCTGCTTCTTTATGTGATTTGATATTAACTGTTGTCTCTGAGCCATTTTTATTGTATTAATTTATTTTATGTTTGGTTACTGTGTCCTAACTTCTTGCTTTGTTTTGTTTTGATGTACCCAAATAGGCTGCTCAAAGTGAGCTAGCTTGACTCTCGGCACCTTTGAAGCTCTAATGTTCTGTCATCAGATGACTAGAGCTATTACCAGGTATATGAGCCTAGGAGTTCATTCAGTTTTCTTGTATGGATTCAGCTCAGGTTTCCAGGTAGTCGGTCACCAAGTGTGTGCTATAGGCTCTCACCTGTAGTCTTAGAGGAGCAGGGGGGATTGGTGAAAGCAGAGGCATCTGGTTGGAGAAGGGGGTCACACTCTGAACAAGACAGGGGGCTGACAACTGTTCCCAGAGTATCTGTGAGGAAAGCACATCCCTGTTCCCTAGCACACACAGGTAGGTGGGCCCTGCAGCCAGAACACAAACCATAGATTTTTGAGGCTATACTGTAACTGATTTTTTCATTTCAAAACAGTGAATGGTATTGTAATGATTATACTATGTCTTTATGCAAATAACACACATGGCATACATTTTTTTTTTTTTTGCTGACTGCACAGGCCCTTGGTGCATTATTTTCCTAGGCATACTATGTGTGGGTGCATTATTTATGTGGGTTCACTATTTGTGAAAGTACAGTATACACACACAGGTATGTATACACATACACACACTTACACAGGGACAGTGGTGGTTCAGTGGTAGAATTATCACTTTCCATGCAGGAGACCTGCATTTGATTCTTAGCTAATGCACTACAAACTGCAGCCACCCTGTCTCTCAGTGGAGGCTTGCATGTTGCTATGATGCTGAACAGGGTTCAACAGAGCTTCCAGACTAAGACTAGGGAGAAAGGCCTGGAGATCTACTTCTGAAAAATCATCCAATAAAAATCCTATGGATCACAATTTTCTGATCCCATTGTGCATGGGGTGTCCATGAGTTGGGTCTGACTCATGGAAGCTACAATAACACACATACATTCACAGTCACTTATTGAATGTTCATTGTTATATTCTGTTAAACAAGGAGTGTATAATCTAACAAATAGGAATGCAGGCATAGTGTGTGATGGACACAGAGATGTGCCACCCTGATCTCCCTACAAGGAATGACTTACTATCCTAGCTGCTGGGAGTAACACAGGCAAACACCCTCCAGTTGTCAGCTTCAGCTACAGAGAGAACTGCCTTGTCCAAGTTTTTACCTTTCTCAGTGTATTCCACATCCTGACTGATGCCTGATTGTAAAGGCTGGGCCATTTTTGCCTATTCAGAACCACTCAAACATGTAATTCTAATTCCAGAGCTCCCTTTCTTGTGAACCAAGATTGTTGTTGGACCCTGAATCACAGCTAGACTTCTTCCATCTAATCTTGGTTTCTTCCTCTGACTTCCACAGGTGTTGATCTCAAGAGCACAACCCAATAAACCACTTGTAACTAATCTCTGTCTCACTGTCCCCTTCCCAGGGAACCCAACCTACAAAGACTTATATAGAATAGCTTTTTCCTCAAGTCATACAAGAATCAAAGATGGGAGGCTTTCCTTCTCTCTGTCTCTCTTTTTTTTTTTTTTTGGTCTAGGTGCAGTTTGAAAAATAAATAAATAAAAGCAGGCAACATTTCCTTTGGCTTGTTTTTCTCACTGTTTAGTTTATGATCTCTCAGAAAGATTAGTTCATTGAGATTTCTGAAACCCAGGACTGGAAATATTCCCTGTGTGGGCCGTAATTCACAATGTGGATATATAGCAAATACAGTCTCTTTTTCACTGTCTTATTCCTTCTACCTGAACATTTTTATGAGGAGTTCCTCTGAGCTCACAGTCCACTCTAATGGTTTTATGGCTCCTCAGTATCATACTCATCCAAGTCTGCATAGACAGATTTCTGTCAAAAGCAATCAGTCTTTATGAAACTAGTGGGAGTAATGTTTCCTCTGGGCAAACCAAATCAAAGTGGTTCAAACTTGTCATGTTGGATGGTAACTTCAGTCTCCATTTAGATTTCTCAGACCTTAAGTTTGAAACAAGTACATAATTCTCTTCTTTATTATCTGCAATGATTCTTGGTAAACAAATTATAGAGTTTCTGTTTCCTAGAGTAATACACTTTAAAAAAAAAAAAAAAACTATGATTTCTGTCTATTCTGTAATGCCAAACACCAGTTCTGTGATATCACTTAACTGTAATGACTAGACTGGTTGATGGTTACATCAACATAATCCCATGAAATAAATTCCATTATCCCTAGGAAAGTTTTCTGCTTGATTGATTGATATGAAAATGTTCTTCTAATTAATTATGTGTTGACAACAACAAAATTACGTCAAAATTATTTTTATCAATCATTTTTATTACCAATCTGGATTGTTTTTTCTCATTTAACCAGAAAAACTTAAGGATGTTGATAAAATATCTGAGCCATTTATAAATATGTAACTTTTAAAGATTTATGTATATATCTAATATTAAGGTGAGTAGCAATATTATTTTACACCAAAATTCAGTGAAACAATTTGACAGCACCTTGCATAATACCTGATGCATGCAATCATTCCAAAATAATTACCAACTGTTTACACAATGAGTGCCACATCGTGATGTGCTAGGAAAATATGTTAGAAGAAAGACAGCTAGAAAAGGAAACATGCCACACAATATGAATTTAAAATTTTCTATTCCAAAGGCAGCTCTGCATTTTGTACATGTTAGCTAGTGAAATGCAGTCCCATGCAGTAGAGAAAGAAAGATAGTTCTTTCTCCCAATAAATTATATTTCCTTAATGGAAATTCATATGTTGGACAAAACAGTAGAAAATATGATCCAGGTAACAGTGCACTGTTAACAGTGGAATGAATATAAAACATTTTTCTAAAACAATCTACTTAGTGATATCCCAGATTATAGGATTGGAATATAATTGAATATTCCTAAATTTCAGACCTGTCTCAAGGCATGAGCAATGATAAAATAATACCAGGGGATCAGAATCTATATCTAGGTCTATTCCATTGATTTTACCAATGTAAGTGAAGATGATAGGATTGTGGCAATGTGAGGAAATTGGAGAAAACCCTTTTAATATTATAGCTGTCAGTCAGAAAACAATGTATGCTTATATCTGGTAAAAGTCATCATCGATAGTAATGGCGAATTAGGAGCGATTTTTCTATCATTAAATGGATATCATACTAGCCAAGGGCACCTTTATTTCTCTTGCTTTAGATATGCATCTTATAATCTAATACTTGAATACTCTCCAGAAAATTGAATTACAGAGAATTTTACAGAGAATACAACCTGGTAGTCAAATTTTTTCCAGCTCCTAGTTATGATTTTTCTTTAAGAACTGATACAAGCAAATCAGTACGAGAGAAAATGAGTGTGACAAGGAACTCTGTGAAAAAATGACAGTATTTAGGACATAGGTAATTCTTGGCCTTAAGGGAAATCACTGGTAATACTTATATATAATACAGAAGAATACTAGATAAATATAAAATTAAAGCTTTTATTTATTTTTTTTTTTATTAAGGTAGTATTATTATTATTTTTAACCAGTTGCTGTTGAATCAATTGAGGCTCATAGAGACTCCATGTGTCTCTATGACCCTAAAACTACCTGATAAGCAAAATACTATTCCTTTAATAAGGATATAGGAAATTACTTACCCCCCCCCACCTTTTAAAGAAAATGATGCTTAGGGTAAATACAAACACATAAATAGAAATGTCTTAGCCAAGTGAATTATCACATAAAATGCAATCCATGGAGATAGTGTTTTTTGTTTCTTTTTTATTGTGTTTTAAGTGAAAGTTTACAATACAAATTAGTTTCTCATTCAAAAATTTTTACAGAAATTGTTTTGTGACATTGGTTGCAATCCCCAGATCTCAGCACTCTCCCTCTTTCACTTTATACCCTGGGTTCTCTGTGTCCAGTTTTCCTGTTCCTGTCTTCTCGTCTTTGCTTTTAGGCAGGTGTTGCCCATTTGGTCAAGTATGTTTGATTGAACTAGGAAGCATATTCCTCACCTGTGTTGTTGTTTGTTTTATAGTCCTGTCTAATCTGGCTGAAAGGTGGACTTCCAGGTGTGACTTCAGTTCTGAGTTAGCAGGGTGTCTGGGGGCCCTAGACTCGAGGGTCCCTGCAGTGTCTGCCAGACCAGTAAACCTGGTCATTTTTGTCAATTTGAATTTTGTTCTACATTTTTTTCCCACTCTCTCTGGGACCTTCTATTGTGATCCCAGTCAAAGCGGGCACCATCTAGTTCTTCTGGGCTCAGGCTGGTGGAGACCTTGGTTCATGTGGTTCATCAGTCCTTCAAACCAATATTTTCCTAGTGTCTTTGTTCTTCATTCTCCTTTGCTCCAAACGTGATGGGACCAATAGTTGTATCTTAGATGATCTCTCAAAAGCTTTTAAGGCCCCAGATGCTACTTACCAAAGTAAGATGTAGAACATTTTCTTTATGAACTATATTATAACTATATTATACCATAACTGTTATGCCAGTTGACCTACATGTCCCCCGAAATCATGGTCCCCAGCCCTCAGCCCCAGTAACTTGGTCTCCAAAGGCTTTTGGATGTACCTAGGAAGGTTCTATGACTTTGCCTTTGTCAAGCTGTACTCACTTCTCCACTATTGTGTGTTGTCTTTCCCTTCACCAAAGTTAACACCTGCTTACTATCAGCTAGTGATTTCCCCTCCCCAACCTCCCTCCCTCATCACCATGAATTTTTTTTTAAATCTGTGTGTACACCTTTTCTTGGGTTTTTATAACAGTGGTCTCATACAATATTTGTCTTTTTGTGATTAGTTTATTTTACTCAGCATAATACCTTCCAGATTCATCCATGTTGTGAGATATTTTGCAGATTCATCATTGTTTTTTTTATCATTGCATAGTATTCTATTGTATGTATGTACCATAATTTATTTCTGTAGTCATCTGTTGATGGGCACTTAGGTTGCTTACATCTTTTCGCTATTGTGAATAACACTGCAGTGAACATGGGTATGCATATGTCTATTCATGTGACAGCACTTATTTCTTTAGGATATATTCCTAGGCGTGGGATTGCTGGATTGTATGGTATTCCTATCTCCAGCTTTTTAAGGAGATGCCATATATTTTTCCATAGTGGTTGTATCATTTTACATTCCCACCAGCCACGCATAAACTTCCAGTCTTCCTGCAACATCTCCAACATTTGTTATTTTCTGGTTTTTTTTGACTAGTGCCAGTAGTGTTAGGGTGAGATAGTATCTCATTGTAGTTTTGATTTGCATTTCTCTAATGGCTAATGACTGCAAGCATTTTGTCATGTGTGTGTTAGCACCTGAATGTCTTTGATAAAGTGTCTGATCATATCCTTTGCCCTTTTTTTTTTTTTTTTTTTGGGGGGGTTACTTGTCTTTTTGTTGTTGAGGTGTCGAAATGTTTTATAGATTTTAGAGATTAGGCCATTGTTGGATATGTGGTAGCCAAATTTTTTTTTCCTAGTCTGTAAGGTTTTCTTTTCACTCTTTTGGTGAAGTCTTTTGATAAGCATAATTTTAGGAGCTCTAAGTTATCTAGTTTCTTTTCTGGTGTTTGTGCATTGTGAGTTATGGTTGTGTTCTATTTATGCCTTATATTAGGGCCCCCAGCATTGTCCCTATTTTTTTCTTCCATGATCTTTATCATTTTAGGTTTGATATTTAGGCCTTTGGAAACCCTGGTGGTGCAGTGGTTAAGTGTTACGGCTGCTAACCAAAAGGCCAGCAGTTCAAATCTGCCAGGCACTCCTTGGAAACTCTATGGGGCAGTTCTACTCTGTCCTATAGGGTCGCTATGAGTCAGAATCAACTTGACGGCACTGGGTTTGGTTTTTTTTGGTTTTATTTAGGTCTTTGATTCATTTTGTGTTAGTTTTTTGTGTATGGGGTAAGGTATGGGTGCTGTTTCCTTTTTTTACAGGTGGACCTCTCATTTTGCCATTTGTCAAAGAGACTCTTTTCCCCATTCAATGAACTTTGGTCCTTTGTCAAAAGTCAGCTGACCATAGATGGATAGATTTATGTCTGGGTTCTAAATTCTGTTCCATTGGTCAATGTGTCTGTCCTTGTACCAGTACCAGGCTGTTTCATCTACCATGGCTGTATAGTAGTATCTGCGATCAGGTAGTGTGAGACCTCCTACTTTGTTCTTTTTCTTCAGTAATGCTTTGCTCCTCTGGGACCTCTTCCCTTTCCACATAAAGTTGATGATTAGTTTTTCCATCTAGTTGAAGAATGCTATTGGTATTTGGATAGGGATTGCATTATATCTGTAGATTGCTTTGGGTAGAATTGACATTTTCACACTGTTAAGTCTTCCTATCCATGAGCATGGAGTGTTTTTTTCTATTTGTATAGATCTCTTTTGGTTTTTTGCAACAGTGTTTTGTAGTTTTCTTTGTATAGGTCTTTTACAACCCTGGTCAGATATATTCCCAATTATTTTGTCATTTTAGAGACTATTATAAATGATATTTAATTTTATTTACTGTTTATAAAATTAAATGGGATGGAAACTCTGGTGGTATAGTGGTTAAGAGCTATGGCTACTAACCAAAATGTCGGCAGCTGGAATCCACATGGTGCTCATTGGAAACCCTATGGGACAGTTCTACTCTGTCCTATAGGGTCACTATGAGTCTGAATTGGTTTGACAGCAATAGGCTCTTTGTTTGTTTTTGGCACAAACAGTATTGTTTTCCTGATTTCCTTTTCAAAGTTTCCTTTGTTGGTGTGTAGGAATCCAACTGATTTTTGTATGTTGACCTTGTATCCTGCTATTCTGCTGGATCTTCCTATTAGTTCCAGTACTTTTCCTGTTAAATCTTTAGGTTCTCTATGTATAGGATCATATAATGGAGATAGTATCTTTCTCTTCTCTCATTACTCAAAAAGAAATGAGAATTGGTTGCAACTTCATATATGTCTTAAAAGAGTTACCCTCTATGGAATTTGAGCAAATATTTTTTAAAGCAATATTATCTCAACAAATGTTGAAGGAACAGTGCTTCAGTGAAAATATTTATGGTATATTAAGATGTTGCCAGACCTGCTTTTGACTAGAGCATTCATTCTTAACAGGGGCATATCACCTCTAAGTGGTAAAAATCTGTTATTGTGAAACAAACAAAAATCTTGTTCCTTTTCTTTATAAAGAACAGATAAAAATGTAACGTATATCTCTGACATTAAAAATTCATTGAGGTGCATTTAGGAAGAAAAAATATCTGAAGTGACTCTTTAGGGGAAATGGTAATAAAAAAAGTTGAGAAAAACTAGAAGAGAGTATTGAAAAATGAAATCACTGTATTTAATTCCACAAAAAATATAATATGTAAGTAATAAACTTATTTTCAAACTGCACTAGAACTAGGTTTATTTATCTATCTTCCATAAATTATTCTAGGTCCTTACAATGAAACAAAAGAAGGGAGTAGAATAATAACATAAGGTCAAGGTTCAAGAATAAACAGTTCTTGATATGATTTCTTAATTTTCTTCTAATAACTGAAATGTGTGTTACATTTTATCAATCAAAGCAAAAATTACAGCTTTTAAGGAAGCACTAGACACAGTAAATTGCATTTTTCATTTCTTCATGTGTGATGGTGGGGTAGGAATGATATATAACTACATAATTGAACTAACTTTAGGTAATATATTTATAGAAAATATTTATTGAGTATGCAATACTTGTCAGTATGATGGACAAAGATACAGATATGAACAAGGCAAACTTCCTTTGAGAAACTCTTAATTTCATGGGTATTATAAAAAAATTTCAGAAAACTATATGGATTTTGATAAAGGCATGTGTAATGAGCTTCCGGAACATAGGAATAAGAGCTGTAACTTAATCAAATGCTTCTGTGAAAAGTAACACTTGGATTGACGAATAATCAGGTTGGGAAATGGGGAGGACTTGGTGATAGAATGAGGTAAGTATGAGACAGCATGGTTAGTCTGGCAAAATATACTTAGATTGGGGGTTTAGAACATGTGTGTGTGTAGGAAAAAAAAAGGGAGACTAAAGAAGGAAGATCAAAGAAGAATTGACACATTTGAATTGAAAATACCATGAACTGCCAAAAGAATGAACAAATCTGTCTGGAAGAAGTACAACCAGAATGCTCCTTAGAAGTAAGGCTGGCAAGACTTCGTTATCAGGAGGGTTCAGTCCCTGAGGGACATTATGCTTGATAAAGTAGAGGGTCAGCAAAAAGAGGAAGCTCTTCAACAAGACAGATTGACACAGTGGTTACAACAGTGGGCTCAAGCACAACAGCGATTGTGAGGATGGTACAGGACCAGGCAGTGTTTTGTTCTGTTGTACATAGGGTCACTATGAGTCGGAACCAACTCGATGGCACCTAACAACAGTAAAGAAATTGGAGAAATAGAAATAGCTGAGAAAACAAAATATAATTTCAATATATTACTTTGCATCATCACACAAAATGAGATAATACACACAAAACTCACAGTGCAGAATTATCAAACGTCAAGCAACAGAGAGAAAATGTGAAAAACATGGTGTAAATCTACCCAGGCTTTCCTTTTCCTTCTAGCATTATAGGGAATATTTGAGAGAGGGAAAAGATAGCATTGCAATATAGGTATGTAGAGACATTTAGCTATTTTTGTTGTTGTTGTTTTTAGCTTTGTGAATATGAACCTCGGAAGAGTCCTTTTCCTGAAGCTGTTAAATTCCTAATCTCTGAGTGTTTACTATTATGTGATGACTGAATATATAAAGCTTTTTAGTGCAACCCTGCAGGCCTTCTTCATAATGTTTACTTTTTAATCACTTGGAATTAATTTACATTCTATCATTAAGGAGTCTGTAAGCTGTATTTTAATAGTTTAAACTGGCTTGTTTAATCTGATACCTTTGGACATTTGCCATTAAATATTACTCGATCCTCGGAAGATAGTGTATTTTCATACACTAAGGTTTTGGTATTGTTTTTAAGCTGAGTGATGCAGTGAAGAGACTAAAGAATAGGGTGTGTGTCAGATAGTCAGTTGTGGGAGGTGAGTGCCTACAATTAGGTTAGAACAAGATCATGTAGGGCCCTGAATGTCAGGTTAAAAATTGAATTTATTCTGTAACCAGGAGTAATTGCTTTGGTATCTTCAACAAAACTTTCAATAAGGAACTCACTGCTTGATAAGAAAGAAGCCCCAAATGCAACATTTATGTAAGAAATACTCATTGAACATTTATAAAGAACAGGCATTCGAAAGTCAACTATGAACAATGCATTGTTCCTGTCCTCAAGTTGCTTGAAGTATAATGTAGAAGACAAGCAGGTAAGCAGGCAACTGCGATATGTTATAAGGCTAAATAAATACAGGGTACCAGGGAGTATCAGTGGAGAGATAACTCACTCAACTTGGGGGAAGCCATCTCAGAGAAATATCTCAGTCTTTTAATATAGTTGAATTGAGGTTTTCTCCATGGTAGAATGGGAAGAATTTAGGAACACTAAAAAAGACATAGCTTTGAAGATAAATATGGTTAGCTGTCAAACTTTTTATGTTGGAAAATACTATATACTGATCTCTCTGGGTAGGATTTATCTTTTGAGATTTGGAAGGACAACCTGCAGTAGTTAGGATAAGCAAGGAAATGTTTAAGAGGACATAACTCTTATACCCTTTTCAGGTGTAACTATAATGATTCTAATAGCCTCACAGTTTAAGATCAGGTCATGATCACTCACCCATTGGCATATGCATTTGTTTTGCAAACCACGGTGAAATTACTTTAATGTACGACTGAAAAGTTATCATGTCTTCTATTCTACTTTCAAATAGAATGCATTTTTGAGAAATGATTTTCCCCAGGGCAGAAATAACAGGTATTTCTCAGTGTAATAATTTCCATAAAATCATCAGATGTACTTTTTCATAGAAATTCCTCTATCATGTGTCTAATCCTATCTGAAATTATGCATCAAAAGGCTCTACACCTTTATCATTTTTTATAATAATTGAAGTGCTTTCTTTCTGCTATTTATCATCAGATCATATAAGATGTCCTTACATTTTTATTTTTTATACTGTGTGGACAGTTATGGTGATATTTCACATAAAAAAATTTCACATAAAAAATTTCACATATAAGCTCATTAATTAACACAGGCATCAACATTCTCAGAAAATCTTGACAAGAAAAATATTAAAACAACCTGATAGATTCATTATACCAGATTAAGCAAGATAAAGAAGGAAAGGAAATTATAAATAAACCAAATAAAAATAGGCTGGTTTGTTCTATTAAAAGAAAAAAAAAACTTTAAAAACTGTTATACAGAAACTCGGTTTTCTCTAAAAAATATGTAGTTTCTAAGTAGGTAATGAAAAGCACAATACCAATAAACATGCTCAATTTTCTACTGAATAATTCATATGACCCAAGGTACTGCTAAGAGTGTTCAATCCTCACAGGAAGTGGTGAGACAAATACTCACTATCATCATTATTTTACTGTTGAAGGATATAAGCTTGGAGCTACTGGTTGCTCAAGGCCATAGAGTTAGTATGCAAAAGACCTGGATTTATCTCCTAGAATGTAAGCCCTTGAGAAGTCTTCATATTATGGGTTTTCTCGGTTCCTAACCAGTAATCAGTTGTCATGGAGTTAATTCCAACTGAACATGACCCCATGTGTGTTAAAGTAGAATTTCATAGCGTTTTCAATGGCTAATTTTTTCAAAGTATATTGCCAGGCTTTTCTCTTGAGACATCTCTGGGTGGCCTTGAATCAACAGCCTTTCAGTTAGTAGCAGAACATGTTAAATGTTTGCACCACCCAGAGCCCCCTGGGTTTCTAGGGATTGAATACTTGAGAATTTCACTATTTTATGGGAAACCATTCACTCTAGTTATATTTTTAGTGAGTTGAATTCAAGTATACCTGTTACTTTCTAGGCAGTAAGTCTATTTGTCTTTGTTCAATAATGAGTATGGGATATTTATGTGGAGAAAAGAAAAAAAATCCTAGCAGCTTGAGTTGCTAAACTGCTTCTCTCCTTTTACACTAAAACCACAACCCTTGAAATAGCCCAGCTTCTTTCAAGAAATAAAAACAGCGACTATTTTGTATTCTCTTTGAAGTTGGTAGATTATTTAAAAAAAAAAAAAAGTATTTTCATTAGTAATTTTATTAAGGATGCACTGACCAACTTCCACATCTGACCTCTCAGCTCAGCAACTTTTATGGTTCCCGCTCCAAAGTGACAAAGGAGAGTATGGCCTCTTGAACTGCTGTAAAGGACAAGCACATAGTAGAACTAACTTCCCTCTTAGTTTCACAGTGGGCTAATTAGGTGCTACATGGTGGTTCACACGATTCCAATAGCTACAATATTTTCTTTCTGTCTTCAAAGTTCTTTGTACCTCCTATTTGTGAAAAGAAACAAATTATTTTATATCTAAATAATCTGAATGGGTTTGCATATCTAAAAATATTTTTAAATTAGAACTAACTAATCATTAAGAAAATGCACAAGTGATCTACCCAGGGGTTTCTCAGTGGAAGTACAGACATCTGCCTTTCCATTGAGGTTTTATCCCAATATATTCCACCTATTTTTTTTAACAGAAAGATTGGTGGTTCGGGTCCACCCAGTGGCTCTGTAGAAGAAAGATGCGCTTCCATAAAGATTATAGCGCAGAAAACTCTGTGGGGCAGTTCTACTCTGTCACATTAGATTGCTGGGCCAAAATCTACTCAGTGACACCTAGCAATGACAACAGGATTGGTAATCCCCAGTGTGGGAATTCCAGTAATGTGACTCCACTTTTATTAATGGGCAGAAATGTATAGGAGGCCATTCTAAAGCAATTAAAACAAAAGTAGGAATGAATTAGTTAGTAATACAAATATTTCCTTGCTTCCTTTTCAAAGGTCATGCAACAAAATAAGCACTCAACAAATATTTAAACTCTTTTTTAAAATAATTTTCCTTGTTCATCATCTGATTTCTTAAGTATTTGGTTATATTTAATATACTCTAACTTTGATTTTAATGATTAGGGTTTACCAGTCCTTTTTCTGGCAACTATTGGAAGTTTTATCCAGTGAAGTCTTTATTTGACGACAGACTATCATCCAATTTCCCAGCAATATGCATTCACAAATAGGTAGTTGTAAATCGGGCCCCATAGTAAGGTGTATATTACAAAAATGTGTTAACCATGGACAGATGATTATAAAGTTGCAGCTATTATCATTTATTGCTTTGATGTAGTACAAGGGGAGAAGAAATGTGTGATTTTTCTTTTTAACCATTTTAATTAACTTTTAATTGATTTCTAGGAAGATAAATGGTTTCATTACAGCATCACATACTGAGCTCCTTGGCTGGATATTAAACAGAGATGCAAACTTCTTAAGAGCACTGCTGATAATAAGAGATTTTATGTTTGCTTATTTTGTCTTACGTCTAAATACTCATCTGCAATAGTAAATAAGTGAAACTACCTTGCTCAACCAGCCCATGTTGCTTAACTTACATGAACTTATTTACGTTCCTCAATTAATTAGGAGATATAAAAAAAAAAAAAGGGAAGGAAATAGCCCCACATTTTACAAACATTCATGTTCCTATTCCTCTATTAGATGTGTGTTTAAGTCACCTTAAATTTTTTAGAGTAGTTTCCTGAAGGATATTACAGTTTTTTATTCCATAAGCATCAAATATACTTCCTATCCTGGTAATCAGACATACGATGAATTACTTGATTGGTGTGTGTGTGTGTCTATGTGTGTCTGTGTGTGTGTGTACTTGACTTTGAATATATTATATTTTATACCAATTTAAACAAAATTATGAAACTCTATTGATGAGGCTGCCCCATATAACATTTACCTTTAGTCCACCTGTTAAATATCTGTTTGGATATTTTCTCTCGGGCAAATCAACCTAAGATAAAATATAGATTGCTATGTATTTGTAAAATTCAAAATATGAGGAGATATGAGACATATTCCCATCTGAAAATGTTTTGAGGAAGGACATAAATATAAAAACAATACAAGGAAGAATTTGTAAATTGTAAAATTCTGACTACTAAATGATCTCTGAATGCTGGAGTTTCCTGAGTTTATCTAGAAGAGGTACAGTTGGAGTTTGGATTTGAAGGTTGTAAAGAATCATCACGGCAAAGGACATATGTTGAGTTTTAGAGAAATGTAGACTGATTTGACTTGAGCAGGATGTTTATACAGGAGAGAGAATAATAAGAGGGTACAGAAAATGCAGGTTGGAATTAATTATGTACAGGAGTTTGAAATTTCTATGCTTTGGTTGACGTGTTGCAAGAAGGTTATATTTCTATTACACAGGATTCCTAAATCTGCTCCAGATGATCTCCCCCTTAGAGAGCTTCAGTTCACTATGCTCATTAAAATATTAACGACACTTGAGAACTTCTAAAGTAATGAAATCTTTTTAGTTTCCTTTAACCCCAATTTCCAAAATTTATTTGAACAGAGACCTCCTTTTTTCTCCCAAACCCCTTACTTTATTATTTTACAAAACATATGCACATCATAAAGTACATTAATATTCCATAACATGTAGCATGCGGAAAACACACACCTATGGTTAGTTTATCAAAGCCATGACCAGAAACCGATTATTAATTCCCTTTCCATAGCCTTTCTATCAAGTTAAGTCATTAAAAAAAAAAAAAATCCCTGTTGAAAACACGTTTTTTTCTGATTATCTTTTCTCTACTGTTCATTATTTTCCTGTATACCCTTCTAAGAACCCAACATTGTTTGGGAGTAGGCACAATGGATTCTATAAACCTGAGGTAGTCATTTTTAAGTGATGTGTCATGGGGAACAGAAAGTAGAAATTGAAAACATTTTGTGAAAAATCATCATGGTAAAGGAGGGTTCGATCTTAGCATTGCTCAATGAATGACAGCAGTATTTAATAAACTGCATGTCTCTCAAAGAGGTTCCTGGGTAACACAAACAGTTTCTATTCAGCTGCTAACCTAGAGTTTGGTAGTTCGAACTCACCCAGAGGCTCCGTGGAAGAAGGACTTGGCAATCTGTTTCTGTAAAGGCAACAGTCAAGAAAATCCCATGGAGCACTTCTACTCCGTAACACATGTAGTCACCATGAGTCAGACTCAGCTTGAGGACAATGGGTTTATTTGTTTTTATGCCTCTCCAAATATTAATAAGTATTCCACTAAACAACAATAAAAAAGGACTTATGATCAATTTGGTTTGGAGACCATGGTATGGATATCACCGAGAGTTGAGGATATCAATAGCTAGCATCCTATATTTTTCCCAATTTCCAAAACCAGTTCAGAGATAGACACAAGATTCTGGCAAATGGGCAAAAGTGATATTGAAAGGAAAGAAGCTTAGTATGAGAGCCAGATGGGATTGATAATGCTGCACCCCAGAACTGAACTCATATAGACACTCTCAGGCAGAACTGGAATTGTAGATCTCACCCAAGAGCTTATATAGCTAAATATAGCTAACAAACAAGACATCTTCATTAACAGTCTGATCCTAAATAGAAAGTGTGTTTTCCCAGTCCTTTCTACTAAATTCACCACTCATGATTGAGTAAGAGAGAATAAAAAAGCCTATTGTCATGCTGTAATAGAGGTCCCTCCTCTTGGTAAGATGAAGCATGGGAGAGGAGATTCCCATTCAACAATCACAATTAAAGAGGAGTTTTTAATGCTGAACCTCTCTGTGGTGATGTACACTGTGAAGTTCCAAAGGGAAATATTATTAATGAAGCAGTTTAGGAATTGTCAACATGATGCAAATGCTATATTTTACTTCTGTTCTGAAACTGAAGTTTATTTTTGTGGCCCAACCTCTTGATAGAGCAAGTTTCCTAACAATCTTCTAGCCCAGCGGTTTGCAAAACATGTTATAATTACATGCGAGGTCTTTTCCAAGGTATCTGTTACCAGTGTAGGAACTACATTTACATTGTCCAGCATATGAAAGCTGGACAATGAATAAGGAAGACTGAAGAAGAGTTGATGCCTTTGAATTATGGTGTTGGATCTGTCTTGGTAGAAGTACAGTCAGAATGTTCCGTAGAAGGGAGATTGGGAAGACTTTGTCTCACATACTTTGGACGTGTTATCAGGAGGGACAGTCCCTGGAGAAGGACATCATGTTTGGTAGAGAGTCATCCAAAAAGAAGACCCTCAACGACATGGATTGACACGGTGGCTGCGATAATGGGCTCAAGAATGACGATTGTGAGGACGGCACAGGACTGGGCAGTGTTTCATTCTGTTGTACTTAGTGTTGCTATGAGTTGGAACCAACTCAATGACACCTAACAACCTAACAATATTAGTAATTAGGTTTTATCTGCAATAATGCCCATTCATTTAAATTTTGATTTTTTTTTTTTTAGTGGAACAGAAAAATGACATTGCAACTAGATTACAAATAGCTATACCCCATCTTATTCGTGTTATAATTCACAATGTGTTTACCTATGTGTCTTAGGCTGGGCTTCTAAGAAGGAAAACCAGTTAAGCATATAAATATAGACAGAGAAAGATTTATATCAAGGAAACGGCTCACGTGATTGTAGAGGCTGGACCATCCCAAGTTTGTGGATCAGAATAGAGGCTTCTTTCGATTCACGTAGCCACAGGGGCTGTTGAACCCAAGATTGGCAGGCTATGAAGATTGAAGAATCCCAAGATTGGCAGGCTATGAAGATTGAAGAATCCCAAGATTGGCAGGCAAGACTGCAAGGCTTCTCCTGATTCACGTAGCTGCAGGGGCTGGTGAACCCAAGATCAGCAGGTAAGCTGCTAGCTCAAATCCCAGGAACCAGAGGTCAGACGAACAGGAGGCAGCCACAGAATCCAGAGCAAGCAAAAAGCCAGAACATCTGCTTATATTCAGATACAGGCCACACCCCAAACTCTCCTTCAACTGATTAGCTACTCACAGCAGATTCCGTCATGGGAGTGATTACATATAAACAGAGAATCATGGCCTAGCCAAGTTGACACACAATCTTAACCATTACACTATGGAAGTGTGTCATGTATGTGAATTTTGTTTATGAAATGTGTAATGATAGAAAAAGAGGTTCAAAATTGCTATTCTAGTTCACATCTTTTGTTTTATACTTGAGAAAACTGAGACCTAGAGAGTAAGTGACATACCAAAGTTCAAGATATGTATATATATATACCAAAAACACAGAAATTAATCAGCACTTTTATAATGCAGCACTCTTTTTATGTATTTCACAAAATATTAAAAATACGAAGATATTACTTTTTATCGTACCCTTGTATAGGTAATAACAAAATTCCAATATGTAATTTTTAAAAATAGCATTTTTAGCACAGACTTGGAATTAGTAGTCATATTGAGGGATTATATTATTATCAGAACCCCAAAAGCAATTTTAATAATTCCACATTGATTTTTTTTTGAGATTCTTAATCAAAATCAGAAATAGAGGATGTTAAAATAACAAATACAAACTCACATAAAACCAGATAATGAGGTTAAAAAAAAAAGTTGCCGTTGAGTCGATTCCATCACATAGCGACCCTATAAGACAGAGGTCAGCAGTTTGAATCTGCCAGGCGCTCCTTGGAAATTCTATGGGGCAGTTCTATTCTGTCCTATAAGGTCGCTATGAGTCAGAATCGACTCGAAGGCAATGGGGTGGGTTAAGACAGAGTAGAACTGCCCTGTAGGGTTTCCAAGGAGTGGCTGGAGGATTCAAACAGCCAAACTTTTGGTTATCAGGTGAGTTCTTAACCACTGCACCACCAGGGCTCTGATAATAGGGACAGGACAAGTAAAATAAATTTGAATGAGAATTCTGTAGCCATGTACTATTGTCTATATTTTTTCACTAATCAGGGAAGCAGACTGAATTCATTCATTAACCTATGTTAATGTGTATATTTATGTATATAAAAATATTTAATGTGTACCTTCTATATACCAGACACTACTCTAAAAAAAAAAAAAGCACTAAAAATTCAGTAACAAACAAACCCAGACCTTACTCTTATGGTAAGTGAGACAGGCATTAAACAAATAATCACATTATTAAAATATAATTACAAATTGTAAAATAAGTTATGAATGACAGTTATATGGGGCTATTGACTTGTAACAGGAGGGTCTAATTTGCATTTCAAGTGTCAGGCAGTGAGACTTAATAAACTGACACTTGAAAAATGGGTGGGTGTTAGCCTGGAGAATAATAGTAGAAGCCCTTCAGGCAGAGGCTTGTGGAAAGGTTTGCAGGCAGGAGAGGTTTGAGAAGAATGTAATGTAGGGCTTTGTTGGCTAAACTAAGAGATCTGAATATTGCCTAAGGGTGTAGGAGATCTTTGAAGAATCTTAACCAGAGAAATGATGCCGTTAATTTATATTTTATAAAATATCTCTAAGGAAAAATAACTGAAGGAGAATTGTTGGGGAATAATTTAGTAATCAAAGCCACAGTTGATGGTGACTTGAACCAAGATGGTAGCAGAGGCAATGGAGAGAAGTAAAGATTGAGATATTTTATACAGACGAAAGCAACATGATAGGATACATAGAATGGGGGTTTTTCTAGAAATGTCATGGTATCTTGGGCCTTATACCTAATATACCACTAGATTGCACAACCTAGAGCTGAGCCTCAGGTATGAAACCAAAAACCAAACTCATTGCCTTTGAGTTGATTCTGACTCATAATGATCCTATAATGATCATATAGGACAGAGCAGAACTGCCCCGTAGAGTTTCCCAAGGAGCAGCTGGTGAATTCGAACAGCAGACCTTTTGGTTAGTAGCTGAACTTCAAACCAAACCAAACCCAGTGCTGTCGAGTCGATTCCGACTCATAGCGACCCTATAGGACAGAGTAGAACTGCCTCATAAAGTTTCTGAGGAGCGCTTGGCAGATTTGAACTGCCGACATCTTGGTTAACAGCCGTAGCACTTAACCACTACACCACCAGGGTTTCCCAACTTCCAAGCTGAACTTAACCACTGTGTATTTCTCAAATGACTGAATGAATAAATACTTGAGAAGATAAAGGAGGAGACCTCAAGGATGTCTTCTTTATTTCTTGAATAGTATCTTATGTTGATGAAAAAGGCTTTTACTGAAATAGGACGAGTGGAGGTAAAAAATACTTGCACAGAGAAGTAACCAAGAGTTCTATTAAGGGCATAGACCATTTTAAGCTTCTGGCACTGTGGTAAGCAGAATAATGGTCTCCAAAGGTGCCCACATCCTACTCTCTGAAATCTGTGAATATATTACCTTACGTGGCAAAAGGGACTTTGCAGATACAATTAAGCTTAAGGACCTTGAGATGGGAAGATTATCCTGGATTTCTCAGGTGGACCATTTAAAAGTAGAAGAGGAAGGCAGAAGAGTGTGAGTCAGAGATGAGATGGAAAAAGGAGAGATTCGAAGTCTGTGAGGAGATGACCCCGCATTGTTACCTTTGAAGATGAAGTAAATTTGCCAAAAGCCATTGAATGTGGGTGGTTACCAGAAGCTGAGAACAGCCATCACTTGACAACCAGCAAGGAAATGGGGGTCCCAATCCCACCACCACAATAACTGAAGGCTATCGATAACCCCGATGATCAAAAAAAGAGAGAGAGAGAGAGAGAACTCCCCTTAAAGCCTCCACAAAGGAATCCAGGATTTTAGCCTGGAGAGACTCATGTGGAACTTCTGACCTACTAAAGATAATACATTTGTGTTGTTTAAGCAGTTGAATTTAAGATAATTTGTTATGACAGAAATAGAAACTAACATATGTATGAGGCATCCTAATGGAGATATCAATGAAGCAGTTGGACATACATGTGTATAACACTACATACTACATACACTGCAGTTGAGCCATTCTGGAAATGGGGAACCCAAGGGCAAGAAGGGGAGAGTGTTGACACATCACAGGGTTGGCAAGGAATGTCATAAAATAATATGTGTATTAATTGTTTAATGAGAAGCTGATTTGCTGTGTAAACCTTCATCTAAAGCACAATTTAAAAAAATTGAACCGTTCTATTATAATAAACCTTCAATTATATGGATGAGTTAAAAAAATTAATAACTTGAGGAAGAATTATTTGTATTACTGATTGCATAAGATATTTTTGTGATCCTAAGATATTTCACAAATGGAAAAAGTGGCTAAAATTTTCAAGGATGTTCTGCAAAAAGAAGTATTTATATTGTATCATTGCATTATATTTTTCTATTTACTTGATCACTGATTACAGACAAAAATTGAAGTTTGCAGAGTATCACGAATTAAATCGTGCCCCCCAAAAGATATGTTGAAGTTCTAACCTTTAGTAGCTATGAATATGACCTTGTTTGGAAATAGGGCCTTTGAAGACGTTATCAGTTAACACAAAGTAGTAGTGTGGGTCCTTATCCCATCTGAGTGGTGTCCTTATAAAAGAGAAGAGGCACAGAGAGACAGAGAAAGAACTCATTCTGACACTACAGCTTCAAGCCAAGAAATGCCTGGAGCTACCAGAAGCTAGAAAAGAGGCAAGGTGCAGTCCTCCTTCAAAGCCTCAGAAGGAATCAAACCAGCCAACACCCTCATCTTCAACCCACAGCCTCCAGAACTGTGAGACAGTAAATGTCTGTGTTTTAAAGCCACCCACTTTGCGGTATTTTGTTACCGCAGTCCTAGGACAGTAAGTAAGGCACAGGTTTTGTTGTGTTTTGGGTGGTAGGGGATTTGGGGGCAGTGTTGTTAGTTTCCACTCAGATGAATAGCTTGACTAATTTGTTGATAATTTGTAAGGCAGATTCTATATAAAATTTAAAAGTAGAATATGTCTATACAAACTCAACTCCTTTACAGTACTTTGCCTCTTGCAGCATTTCTGCAATTCTTCCGTCTTTTCTCAGATTTAAACCCCAAGAGGTATTAACCTCCCAGGGTCATTTGCATTCTAATGAATAAAAGGAACAAATTCTGCTGGAATGTCTGGAATTAAGACCTATAGAAGGAACATTGTTATAAACATATTTTTCACATCTTAGACTTTAGCATTTCAAACAAGGCACAAGCATTCAGCCACCCCACCTATCACAGTTTGCCAATGATTGTGAAGCTGCATATGTGGCTACGTGTATAAATATATACGTTGTTAAAACAGACCACATAGCCCTTCAGGCTTTGTGGACATTAAGTGGTTATTGTGTCCCTGGCTTATAAAGAAGCAAAGTGTTTTGTTTTTCCTCCTTTCCTTGGTGTTATTTTGGGGCATAATTATATAACATTTCACAGCTTCTAAGATAGAATCCAGTTTCTTTGAAAAACAGTAACAGAGTTATTCAACATGAAATGCACAGTATTTGATTATAATTTATATCATAGTTAATTGTTTTAGGGAAGAATAATTATCACAAAATTCAAGGAGAAGAAAATTTACTCAATATTCACTTGCTTTTATTTGATGCAAAGTGATTTTATGACCGGATTTTCAGTGAATGGAAGTTTATGGAGTACCAACAATCCTGTTGTTATTTGGAGATTTGTATTTTAATATTAAAGAAGAGACTATCTATAGTACTTCACATTTACTCTGTATGTATTAGTTTCCTCAGGCTGCATTCATGCATTCATAAAGCACCACAAATTGGGTAACTCATACCAAAAAAAAAAAAAAAAACCCATTGCCACCATCGAGTCGATTCAACTCATAGAATTTATTCTCTCACAGTTCTGGAGACAAGGAGTCAGAAATCAGAATGTCAGCTGTGTTGATCCCTTTTGAGGGCTCTGAGGGAAAATCTGTCCCATGCCTCGCTCCTAACTTCTGGTGACTGCAGCGATTCTTGGAGTTCCTTGGCTTGTAGGTCACTTCAGGCTATGGCTTTGACTTCACCTGAGCATCATCCCTTCGTGTGTGTCTGTCTGTGTCTTTTCTTCTTTCTTGCAAGGATACCGCTCAGACTGGATTAGGAGCCACCTTACTCTAGTATGATCTCATGGTAATGAATGAGATCTTCAAAGACCCTATTTCCAAACAAGGTCACATTCAGAGGTACCGGAAGTTAGGGCTTCAACGCATCATTTTGAAAGATACAGTTCAATTCATAACACTGTACATATACTTCAGTTATGCGTTTTGAAGGAGATATAGTTAAATCTTACTTCCATTCAATCTATAATTCATTAATTCCACAATTTATTTTATTTTATTTTTTTTTATATGTGAGGCATTGCACTGAGAACGGGAGCACTGAGGTAGTTAACTATTTCTTGTATAACCCTGAGAAATACAATTAAATTCAATAAACTAGAGTTTCCTCATTTGTAAAATGAGACAATGTTTTTTACCTGTAAGAACATCATAAAGATTCAACAAGGTAACATATTTTGAACCTAGCATAAAGTATACAAACAGGAAACAACTATGGAATCTTGTCACTCAATGAAATGATGTGAAATTAATTAAGAACTAAATGTATGTTTTTCTTATGTTAAAATTCAAAATCTATTAAAGAAAAGATAATACAGGAAAAAATTCAGTATTTTTGTATTGTAAGTTGTTTTCTCTGTCATAACATAGTATTGTCATTACTATATTTTCATTTGAATAAACAATATTAATTAAACAGTATATTTATTTTCATTTTTCAGACTTTACATTACATTGTCATTATCTTTTCAATTTTCTCCGTAAAGAAAAATATGTATATATTTGATTAGCGGTATGCCATAAACCATTAACTATCCCCCTCTGGCGAGACAGTATTTACCAGCGGCATAATGAAACTTATTATGTGAATTTCTTTGTTTTTCATTTTATTTAGGCAACAGACCCAGATGCTGGAATAAATGGCCAAGTGCACTATAGTTTGGGTAACTTCAATAATCTTTTTCGCATCACATCTAATGGAAGCATTTACACAGCAGTGAAACTTAACAGAGAAGTCAGGGACTACTATGAACTTGTTGTTGTGGCAACCGATGGAGCGGTGCACCCTCGTCATTCAACCCTTACACTGGCTATCAAGGTTTTGGATATTGACGATAACAGTCCCGTGTTCACCAATTCAACTTACACTGTCGTTGTTGAAGAGAATCTGCCAGCTGGGACCACCTTCCTTAAAATAGAGGTGTGTGGAAGAAGTATTAATGTCAAATTCTGCATTACTAGATTTGTCATTATGATAAGGTTGCCAGATTTAGCAAATAAAAATACAAGATCCCCATTTAAATTTAAATTTTAGGTAAACAATGGATAAATTTTATGTATAGTTATATATTGTATTTTATCTGGCAACCCTACTTTATGGGTATCCCAAAATTTAAGGGGAGCAAAGGTATACTTGTAAGAAATAAAATAACACATTCAGACAATACTATGGTCTATAAAGAAAAAGCCACTATCTCCCACCTCGTGCATCCAAATAAAAAAAAAGAAATTTTTTAAATACTCGGTATTAAATTTTATGTATATTCTTTCATATTTATCTTTGTACTCAGACAAATGTTATATATATATACACATACATACATATATAGTATATATGTGTATACACATACATATGGATATGGCAGAAATTGAATATTATTATACCTGTTGTTCTCTTTTGTTTTATTTTCACTTTTAAAGTACAACAGCCATTCTTCCAGGGGTTTAAGTCTCCTTTTTTAACAGTATCTACCTATATATAAGGAGCCCTGGTGACACAGTGGTTAAAGTACTCGGCTGCTAACTGAAAGGTTGGCAATGGATTTTGTTTTGGATTTGGCATCTATATATACTTCCTTTCTCAATTCTAAACTATCACATTAACAGGAACTCTGGACATTCTGATCTAGTAGGATAGATTGGCCCAGAATCTGCATTTTTAACAACCACCCTATTTGATTCTGACACAGGTGATCTATGAGGGATATTTTGGAAAAAAAAAAAAAATCTAGTCCTTCCTACGTCGACAATCTACAACTTGAATGTTGGTAGCACAGTTTCAGGAGCGAGTATTTAAATCTTCCATAATTCCAAAGAGCAAAAATTTATTTAAGCAAAAAAGTATTGCCGTGGAGTCGATTCTGACTCATAGTGACCCTATGGAACAGAGTAGAACTGCACCATAGGGTTTCCAAAGCTGTAAACCTTTCTCCAAGCAGGCTGCCACTTCCTTCACCCACAGAGTGGCTGGTGGGTTCACCGACCTTCCAGTTAACAACCGGATGCTCTAACCATTGCACCACCAGGGCTCCTTATTTATTCCTTTACTGTGGTGTAAATCTTTTAATTAGTGATTTTTCAGGTAGAATAGATATAGAAATAAAACCAAGAATGACAAAATCTCATGGGTCTCTTTTTCTCTCTCTTTCTTCCCACTAATTACTTAACTAAATTGCTTTATTCTAAAAGCATGTCTTTTGGTCATCGTTACTTTCATGCCGTCCTGGGCACTGACACTTGACTTACATCAATTCTGCATTACTCTATTTTGTTAACACCGTTGATATAATCTTCCTTTGCTTAATTCATTACAGGCCAAAGATGTTGACCTTGGAGCAAATGTGTCTTATCGAATAAGAAGTCCAGAAGTGAAGCACTTTTTCGCACTACATCCATTTACAGGAGAACTATCCCTTTTAAGGAGTTTGGACTATGAGGCATTTCCAGAACAAGAAGCAACTATCACTTTTCTGGTGGAGGCCTTTGATATTTATGGAACAATGCCACCTGGTATTGCAACTGTCACAGTGATAGTGAAGGTAAGGAATATACCTTCATTTCTGGTTGTCAAAGGATTTCTGGTGGTACAGTGGTTAATGCGCTCAGCTGCTAACCGAAACGTTGCTGATTTGAACCCACCAGCTGCTCTGGGGGAGAAAGATATGGCAGTCTGCTTCCCTAAAGACTTACAGCCTTGGAAAACCTATGGGGCAGTTCTCGTCTGTCCTATAGGGTCCCTGAGCCAGAATTGACTCAAAGGCAGCAGGTTTGGTTTTTTGGTTTATTCTGGTTGCCTACTTTTGCTTTCTCTACATGTACTTTCTGTTTTTTATAAGGTACCTATAAGAGATTTTGGCAACAATTCATAATACAACAATGGTACCAGCCAGACCTAAGGCATAAGTTTTTGAATGTGAAGTAGCTTATAAAAATTGAGAAATAACTATATTATTTAACAATATAAGACAAATTTGAAAGAGACACTAAATAAGTGTTCAAAAACTGTAGCTACCTGATTCTGCAGTTAGCCATGGTGATTTCAAGCAATAATTGCTCTGGACTTTAGTCCAAATTACGCAGTAGCAGTAATAATAACTTAACCCAAATGTTAATTTAAAAAATTAAAAAAAAACTTTGAAAGAGGAAGAGCTGTAAGGCATAGAACAAATTAGCTTAGTTTTGTTTGGAAACCCAAGACTCTGAAATAAAATAAGCTTTGGAGTCAGATGAAATTGGGTTTAAGTTCTGGCGCAAGCATTTTGAGGATCTTTTTTTTATTATTATTACCTCAGGGACTTTGTTAACATTTCCAGATCTGTTATCTCATTAATTCTAGCACCTTGTGCCAGATGAGTGCCAGAAGTAACATGGACGTCTCCAACCTGAGATTTCTGGTAACTTTTAAAGCATACCTTAGGCTGTAAATTAAAGAAGGCCTGAGAAAGCCATGTAAATTCATCAGTTCTCAATTATTAGGGTATATAAGGATCACCTGGGTTGCACACTAAGCTTTCAGATACTGTCTGTCTTAGGCTGGGTTCTCTAGAGCAGCAAAGCCAATGAAGAGTATATATAAATATATATACCAAATACTAATAATGAATTGCTGTCAAGTCAATTCTGACTCATAATGACCCTATAAACCCACTGCCCTATAGGACAAAGTAAAACTGTTCCATAGGGTTTCCAAGGAGCCATTGGTAGATTCAAACTGCTGACCTTTTGGTTAGCTGCCAAGCTCTTAACCACGGTGCCACCAGGGATCCATAAACGTATATAGAGAGATTTATTTCAAGGAAATGGCTCACGAAATTGTGACAGCTGGGAAGTCCCAAAGCCATGAATCAGGTGGCAAGCTGGAGGCTTCTCCTGACTCATGTAGTAGCAGGGGCTGATGAACTCAAAATCTTCAGGTCACCTGACAGGCTGCTAGCTCACGGGGTTGTGGGAGGCGGCAAATTCAAAATCTTCAGGTCAGGCAACAGGCTGCTGACTCATATTCGAAGAACAGAGGTGAGAGGATGGCAAGGCAAATGCAGAATTGAATGCAAGATTAAGAATGAACAGGCTTTGCCAGAACATACCATATTTATGGGATGCAGGCCACACCCCAAGGAAAACTCCTCTTTTAACTAATTGGCTGCTCATATCAGCTCGCAAAATGGAGAATAATTTACGTAATATTTACCAAACTACTGAAATCATGGCCTAGCCAAGTTGACGTATAACCTTAAGCATCACACATACCTACGTTCCTTCCTCAGTGGACCACCTTTCCCAGGGGGAGTATCATGGCAGCATTTTAGAACAGCACACAGATGATTCTGATACCGATATCTGAGTATCGCACTTTGAGAAAGGCACTTCAGTTTCAAGTATACTTGTATAAACTCCTGGAGTTATTTTACTAACTAGTTATAGTACTAAAAATGACTTTAAATGTCCTCTGTTTCTTGGGTGATATAAAAGTGCTTTTATACTCATGGTACACTGAAGTAAAATGTTTTATCTGATTTTAGGGAAGAAAATACAAATTTAAAACCACATTCTTAAAGTATTTTTCTGTCCTTGACTAGAGTCTGAATGGTTAAAAAGTCAGAGCTAGTCAGAAAGAAACTGAGAGAGAGAGAAGGAAAAATGAGGAAAGGGCAAGGAGATAATCTATATGGTAGATGAAGCACTTTACGAAGGGGCTTACAGAAAGTTTCAGTAAGTCCATGAATAAAGTAGAAGAATGGGAGTAATAAATTCACTGAAACAATTTCACTATTAATACAGTTATTTTGATTCACATTTTATTTACAGATGTCACTATGTTCTACAAATATATATATATATATAATTGATGATTATGGCTCAGATTTTCCCAGGACAGGGTTGAGACCACGTTCCTAACAAAAAAAAGGCAAGAAAACCTATGAATTTAGGTAAAAGAAATGGTGCAATATGTATAAGTTTTGAATGTCTGGTTCTAGGTTCATACAGTTGACTTGGAATACCATATTTGTCAACTACACATTGGTCTACTACACAGTGGAATTATTTGTATGTTTTGCAGTCATTTTGCATCACTAGAAGTGTATAATAGCTACTTGGCCCACCAGCTTTATTAACTTACTTGATTCTGGATATTGTGCAGAAAAAAAAGGTACCTATGTTCATCTAAACTTTGTTGCTATGACATTTTCAAGTTGTATTTGTTCCTGTGAGTTTCTTTTAATTTATTATTTTGAGATGCCTAGAGTTAGAGTCTAATGGTGTGTTTGAGATGAGTTATTTAGCTGAATTAACCTACAATAAATTATTAAGGATTTCACATCATTGGGTGCTTGTTGGCGACCTAAAAACTTTTGAAAGGTGCATTACGTTCCTGCCTAGAATAAAAGAAAGCTCTGGAACAATTCCAATTCTTGAAGGGTGCTTTCAGTAGAGGGTTATATGTGTACAGGATAATAAATATGCAAGTTCATAGGCAACCTTTCCTACAATGCTCATTTTTATTTAGCACTACAGTTGTATAATTGATGAAATAAGAAATAATCACATTTCTTGGATTTTTGTTTGCTTGTTTAATTGATGAATAACCAGATTTTTGCAGTTAATTTTTCTTGGCAATAAAATATTGATATGAAAACATGTAAACTTGTTATAGAGTTCACCAATATATAGTTAACGTAACAGTATTTATCATGTAGATCAATGTTCCTGACCATACAATCTTTGGGTCTTTCTTTTAGATATTCTTGTAATCAGGGTGGTAGTATACATGGGAATTATTCTACTGCCTTCTCTTTACACCTGGCCTAGACCTATCTGCTGGCAAATTCATGCCGTCATTTCTTTCCTAAACTCTACCTTGAAAAGGGAAGCATATGTCCCTTCCACTCTCAGATGCCCTAAAGTTGCCTAGATTCCTTCTTTCTCAAGTGTCCACAATAACTAACTTCTTCCATTTTGTGTCTATTTTAAGAAATGAATCTATTTCAGTGGGTAGGAAATATATCTTTTTCAGATAGTTAAAATGCTTTCGCTCATCAGTATTTTGCTCAGCCCTTAAATTCCTTTAGGAAGAGGAATTTGAACTATCAAAATCCCTTCTTGGGGAATCAGGTTTTTTTTTTTTTTTTTCTGTACAATCTTATTCCTAAACCACAATTTCCAGGAGAAGGATTAAGGAACAGCACAAAATTGTGGAGGGCCTGGGGAATATCAATTTGTATTTTAAAGTATTATTTTACCACACTATTGTGGTATGACATTAAAAAACTTATTTACAAAATCATTCAGGGCACATGAAAATATTGGTTATGAAAATGTCATAATAGGTAAATAGATGAAAGAGACGAAGGTGAGATGGTGACCTAGATGAACAAATTATAGCAAAATGGCTTCTGAACCAGATGAAAAATTTAGGCCATCTTACCATGGTCTACCTTGGTTTGGTGAAATTGAACAACTGAAATACTAAAATAGAAAAAATGATCCATTTATTAACTGTTTGGGGAAAGAAGGGAAGAAAACACTGTCATTGACCCTCCTCCAGCTTTTCTCCTAAGATCTAAAGATCGATACACAGTCTTATTACCTAGTACTGCTGTAATGGGATTTACTCAGCGGCAACAAGTTTTGGCTGTAACAGAAATTCCACAGGTGGGTGGTTTTAGAGAATAGAAATGTGCGTTTTTACAGTTCAGGAAGCTAGAAGTCTGAATTCAGGGTGTGGCTTTAAGGGAGGTCCTTTCTTTCCTATTTCTACTTCTAGCACTACCAGTAATTCTTGGCATTCCTAGGCTTATAGGTGCATCTGTCTCTAGCATTTGTCTCCCTCTTCTCTCTCTGTGTGTAACCCTGTGTCTGTTCTGGTCTTTTTAAAACCAAGAAGTGATTAGGTTTAGCATACCCCCTACAGTGTATGGACTCATTAACATATCAAAAGAAACCCCCCTATGCCTAAACAGGGTCATATTTACAGGTAAAAGGGTTAGGATTTCAACACATATTCTGGGAGCAACACAATTTATAACAAGGGTATAGCCTTATTTCCCAGGAAAAATGTGGTTGATAATGGTTAGTTATGAACCCACAGACTTTGATTTGGACTCTTCTGGACTCAGTTTGGTTTCATTTACTTGGTTTATATTGATGGAAGAAGTCATTGGAGTCAAGCTGAGTCAAAACGCACCATCTAAATAAGCAAGGTATACACAAAATAAGTTGCATTCTCCATCCTAGGCTTGAGTCTCTTAAATGATTCTCCATGTCCCCTGTCTTGTTGCCTCAGTTGCTTTATCTTATTTAAGGAGTTAACCATTCCATTGGTCAGGATTTGCTGACCCATGCAAAGTTATTTCTGATTTATTTTACATTTAAAATAAAACTTAATCAATATTTAATTTTAGACATAGCCAATGCACTTTTTCTTCTTTTCCAAGGTGACATGGGCATAATAAATTTTGCAGGAAATCCCCTCAAATATATGCAGTTTTCATTTCTCCTGATCACTCAGGGTGTGATGATCACTAACAGAACTTTAAAACCCTATTGTATGCTACCGGGACACATAAAAATATCATAATTGTTTGTTTTGAAGGAAAGAATAAAGTGCAATCTCCATAAATGTAGATCTTTCCCAAGCTTGCAAATTTTCTGCCATTGGTCTGTTTACTTGCAGTACTCACAAGCTGTTTTGCTGATACCATAATTACATGGTGTTTGATAATAGATATTTGTGCCCAAAACAGTCACTGCACGGAAAGCATCTTGAAGGTCTCTCTGAACATCAACAGAAACCTAATTTCTTTTATAAAAAAGAAGGAAAGAAAAAAAAATCAAGATCAATTGTTTAAATCTAGTCCATCAAATTTATTTAAAATTAGAGTGGAAATGAAAAAAAAATCGAAGTAATGTTCGGAAGAAAAAATATTCTCACATTAGAAACAAAACAGTTTATCACAGATACCTGCAAAGAGCTTTCTGAATGTCAAGTTTCAAGGAACCAGAACAAAAACAGTAGAGCTCCATCAATATTTGTGATACTGAGAGCCATTGTGTACACTTTGTGGCAAAGCATAACTTCTTTAACCTCTGTATTAGGAATACTACCCTCAAGAATTCAGAATAGCTCCAAACGCAGAAAAAAAAAAAAAAATAGTGATAACAGACACCTAAGCAAGAAGCTTTTGGTGCAGGTTTTAAGGGGAAAAAAAAAGTTGAGAGAAGTTGAAGATTTTTGTTTAAGAGTGCCCTGTGCAAAACAGAAAATATTTGCTTGGGTGGAGATACAGCCTTATTTGACTCTATGTCAAATAAGGGCAAGAAATCAGAAGAGATATGAAGGCAAGTGAGGAAACCAAGAGGAAGAAAGCCAGCAGAAGACAGATAATACGAGAAACAGCAATCAGGACAGCACATAGAGGATGCCTGGTAGTAGAAAATAGAACTGGTAACAGGCAGAGGAGAAATAGATGTGCAATCTGCTAAGGAAGAGGGTTATTAACTCACTAAGCCTTAAGGGATTTCGGAGAGCAGAGCAGCCAAACAGTTCAACTTGTTGGGAACTGCTTATGTTATGTTACAGTACTACAGAATAACTGAAGCCATCCCACCCCTGGCTTACACCATCTGTGTCTCCTCACAGTACATCCATGAGTGTAAAAAGGGCCAGCATTGTGCCTACTCAGCATATTTTCATTATTTTTAAGAGATGATCTGACTATAACTGGTTAGCTCTCTTCTATCAGGAAAAAAAGTCTCTTATCAAGAACGGTTTCTTTCTTTTTTTTTTTTCTTCTTTTTACCTGTGATGCCACAAAATCAAAATTTTTATCATTGATTTCTCTTTACTTTTTGTGGAACGTCAACTTGTCATTAATTTGTAAACTCAACAGCACATGGGCATTGAAAGATTGCTTGAATCTGTTCTGTGGCCTGACTAAATAAAAATGATTTCTGTGATTATTTTAGATATTGATGTAGAAAATAAATGAAACTCATATTTTCTTGCTGTTAACTAACTGTACTTTCAGATGCCATTTTATTTGTGTGATACATGGAAATGTAGACAAAATTTACTAGTACAATAATGTTTGTCTTTAAGAAGAACATGGTAATGTTATAGTTGAGAACCACGGTAACATTCAGAATAGTCTTTTGAAATATAAATACCAATTTTTATTCACACTAACAGAAATTATAACCGTGGTAAGCAAACTATTACGTATCTTAATGATAAAATTTTAAGGAGCGAACTAAAGAGGAAACATTTCTTTTTGCCAATACTACCCTCTAGTGGAAGAATAGGCAACAGAAAAAGATACGCTTTTGGAGAGTAGAGCTCGTTCTTAATTTGCTGCAGAATAGAGCGTTTATACAGAAGCAGATTTATGTAGGTTTTTCTTCAGACGTCCCTGGAGTACAAATATAATGAACTATTGATTTTTTATTGATTACGCTCATGGGCATTGCATTTCAATAAACTTTGTCATCTGAAATAATGTATTGTGGAAGAGCTATGTGCAACTTGTTTAACATCTTAACCACAATAAGATTGTAACCCCAAAATATGAACACGGAGCCATAAAAAGAAATACTGCGACACAAATGGCATTGATTTATTCTTCTTCCTGTGAATGACAAACAAATAAGGGAGGAATAATCCAAATCTGTTAATGGTCTTCAGTTATTTACAGCCTTAGCTTGTTGACTAATCAATTTGTGAAGTCCTGTTATAAAACTGTCCACTGTGCACTCAGTTCAAGGGTGGATTTAGCAAATACTTCCCCAGCAAAAAAAGGCCAGTTTACTCAGCACCATTAATGGCTGTTTTAATATAATTAAAAAAGTGCATGTCATCTTTTTCTAAAGAATCATATTTTCCAAAAAGCACCTTGTAATATGAAGTTTTAAATTTTTCCCTGAAAACAAAACAAAAAGAAGGAAAAAAATCATGCAAGTATATCAATCTATGTGACTTTGGAAATTGATGTATGGAAAAAATTGCAATGTTGGGCTCCTTTTCTATCTTTCAGAAGTTTCAATTTAGGGGTAGAAGAGGATTTCCACCACTTTAGTTACAAGATTCACTCACTAAATTAACTGTCACTCTTGAAAAGCGCAGGAGAAAGTCTGCAAACAAATGTTTTATGTGTTTACCCCCCTGCCTGGAATCTTACAATCAATACCCAACACTGTCCTCATTATAGAGAAGCTGTGCTCCCTAACACTGTTCATTTACTTGTTCAGATTCTAAAGTTTGTCATTTATAAAGGAAGTCTTCTTTTTTTCACAGAAAAGATTGTGAATACTGTATGTCAAAACAGAAGAAATACTTCTTTCATTTTCAGTTTCGTGTATAGTTCAAGACCTCCTATTTCTTATTAGAGTCTTGGAGGTTTATTCATATTCACAACTGGGAAGTCAACTCTATTGTGAACAGAAAAACAAGCTCATTTGAGTGTAATGATAATTACCTGACCTCTTTGAAGAAGGGCTTACCACCCGTTAGTGTATTTCCAGTTTACATGGTACAAGGAAATTGTTGTATCAGAGCAAATAAAAAAGACTATGTAGAAGAACTTTTTGTTTTGGTTCCAATACCAAGTGAGAAAAAGGTGACCTGGAGAGAAGGAATAGATAATTAAGAAATTGAGCTAAGGGACAAACATGTTTGACCTAAAGTATCCAAAACACTGCAGGCTATGATTATTAGAAAACAGTATATTTTAAAAATATAAACCAGCATTGTTAATTAGCATCCTTTATTGAGTGGGGGGGCGGGGGGGAAGCCTGATAGGCAATTCTCCATCAAAGGTAAAATGGTTCAGAAAAAAAAGTCTTTCTCTGACGGCACTTGGTTTATCATTTTGGCTATGTCACATAAGATTAGTATAGGCAAAGTCACTAACCTATCTGTGGGTTAGTGTCTTTATCTGTTAAACGGCAGTTAAGCGTCATGAAGGCAAGAATATCTTCTTGAGCCACCACAGTATCCCGATGCCTAGCACTGAGTCATAAAAATGAGAGGCGCTTGGTAAATATTTATTTAATGAGTTACACACACCAGTAACAATGCGCTTAAAGCGCCACATTGTTCAAATAAAATAAAATGATGCATATAAATTGCTTTGAAAAAAACTTTAATTAACATTGTTTTCTGTCTATAAAAAAAAAAAGCCCATTACCGTTGAGTTGATTCTGACTCATAGTGACAGCATAGAACAGAGAACTACCCCAAAAGGTTTCCAAGGCTGTAGCCTTTGTGGAAGTTGACTGCCACATCTTTCCCCTGTGGAGTGGTTGGTAGGTTTGAACCACCAAATTTTCGGCTATCAGCTAAGTACTTAACCACTGCACGGCTAGGGCTCCTTCTTTCTTCTGTATCTCATTCTATGTATCATTACTATAGTATGCTGCAGTAAAAACATCCTTTTCTATTTTTAAAAAGATGTCAAAGGCTATTTCACAGTTTGAATTTGAAATGTTCCAATCATGGCATTATGCTAAGTATATAAAATAATTTACAGTCTTAAACAGAAACAAGTAGGAGCTAAAAAAAAAAAAAAAAAGACACAAAAACATTATTTTCTACACCTGTCTCGTAGAATGACACTTTTTTGAGAAATTTGTTCCTTGTTTTCAAAGTCTAAAACTTTAAATCATGCTGTTAGAAGTATCTTAGAGAAAGTTTCTGTCATAAGCATCACTTCAGTCTCTGGAAGGTATATTTTCTTGGTTGACAGACTGCTTACTAAAATGCGATGGCCCTCAGTTGATCTAACACACATTAATATTGTATAGGAACTCTGGTAATTTCCTCTGGGGTGCCAGTCTGAAGTGAGAGTAATGGAATCGAGAGGATGGAAGGCTGACAGTGGCAAATGGATTGTGTGATATAAAGAGGAGTGGATCTAGTAACTGTGTCTCTAAGCCAGTTTCAACTGATGAACTAAACTCATAATTGTGTTTTACAGGATATGAACGATTATCCCCCTGTGTTTAATAAACGAATCTACAAAGGAATGGTGGCACCAGATGCAGTCAAGGGTACACCTATCACAACCGTTTATGCTGAAGATGCAGACCCTCCGGTAAGTAGAAGACATTGATTAATACTCTGAGCTTCAGTGACGAAATCTTTAGCACTCACAAATGACCCAGTTCCCCAGACAACAAAAGTGGCTCACATCCATTTCACTCTGTTCGCTCTTATTCATGCACACTCATCTACTTCATCTGTAGATAGATATAGGACATATTTCAAGTGATTATTATTGAACTTAGACTATTACAGCCATGCTTTTGTTTTACTAGGATTCAAAATTTACTGTTTACCAATGTATCTGGCACTAACGATCACCATGAGTTAGAATAGACTTGACTGCAACTAATATCAACAAATGATAAATAAATGTGGAAAGATCTGTCTACATTTGCAATCACTATCATTCCGATTCTTTATTTAGGGTATTTTTTTTTTAAGCTTAGTTTTGTCTGGATAGGTTATACTTATGTATTTCCAATTTTATTATTAATACATGGCTATTTTGTTAGCAAACTAAATCAGTACATGGCATTTAATACTTGTATTAAATTTAATACTTATAAGAAATTTAATATTTGTATTAAATTTCTTTATTTTGGTAAACTAAAATCTTAAATATTGCTTTATAATATATTTAATAGACTTTTTATTATACATAATTTTGCCTCTTTAGATATACCTCAAATTACCTTTCAAGGCAGATAGTTTTTAATAAAAACATTACGGGAACAAAAGTGATGTGAATTTTCTGTAGTGACATTATCTTCATGTATTAAAAATGTCTACGAGTAATAGTATCTATGCAAAATTGCTTTCTATAAATAACTTGAGTATTTTATAAATATTAATTCTTTATTCTCATAAGTGCTGAATGGTGGCGATTCAAATTTATACTTTGAGTGAGCTCACACTATGAATCAGTGGCTGATAGATTCTAGGGAATTATAAATAAAAGTAAAAAAATGGACCATTTTGGAAAAGTGAGAAAAAAAATTCTGAATCTTATTAAGTGATTTAGAAGTTCTGTTTTCTATTGCTAATATGAATAGTATTTCTGCAATGCTATTTATTTAATAAAAGGTGAATGGCAGTAATAACATTCTTCAGCTTCAATTGTGACAAGCTGTATAAAGTCTATTGTGGCAATAAAGCCTTGAAAAATAATACTGTTAACATGAAAGTGATGACCTTTAACTCAGAAGCTCCTTTCCTTGAGCACTTTAAAATGTCTTTGAAACTGACTTATTGCATCTTGGGAAAATTTCATAGCCTTGAACACACCAGTAGAGATGAATGTGAAATTGGTGATTTGTCTGTTGAAGTAAACTGTCACAGGAACAAAATAAAATTAGGAATATGCGTTCATTTCTACTCAATACATGAGCTTTGAGCTCCAGCTCCATAGCGGCTATTGCACTAACAAGTTTTTCTCTCAAGAAACACAATTTTATAGGAAAGACAGAACTGCAAAAAGAAATTACAGAGCACTGTACTAAATAAGCATAAACCATCACAGCATTTTAACATATTCACATTTATAAGACTCTTTCATTAGCACAAAATTTAAGGTAGTGTATGTTTAACAGCACTGACTAGAGATTGAAAGACTGGTGCTGCAGTTCACCCATGTGGGTCAGGCCTTAAAGCCCTAGTATGGACAGCAAATTTTGCTTCACATTTGGCACCTGCAACCTTGTACCTGGCTTGGCATTCAGATCACATCCACCTGTTGGAGAAAAGTTGTCTTGGTCTGATGTCTGTTCTATAAAGAAGTTAAATTACTTATATAGAACATTAATCTAGAGACAAGTCTCTGTTTTCACACCCTAAAGCTCTTCTACAGAAATTGAGCAGGCTCAAATGCTATGTTTCCTTTGAAGAAGTTTTTAGTTTTGCCTTCCCAGTAGTAGTTTTGACATTTAATATCTGATGCTGGTTTTTCAGTAGATGAAAGGCGGAAGCCACTCATTCAATTTGGAATATTGAGCTGCTTATTTCATTTACATTTGAGAAAGACCTGGTGATCTGCTTCTCTAAAGATAACAGCCAAGAAAACCCTATGGGGCAGTTCTATGCTGTCACGTCAGGTTGCTATGAGTCAGAACGGACTCAACAACACCTAACAACAATTTCGTTTAGCGAGTATGTATTGGTCAGACTCTTTTTTGAGCCTTGAAACAATGTGTTGGTATAGCTAGTATTCAGCATTGAACTTTTGAATCGTTGCTGCAAATTGGGTTCCGTAAAAGAGTATAGTCACAACTTGACAGTACCCAAGCCATTCCAAAATAAAAGCTTGTTGCCATGAAAATTTTCGCAAGATAAATAATATATGAATTTCAAAAAAAATTTTATGATTGATTTTTACTCTTACTATCATTTGTGTTGGTGCCATAAAGACAAAATGAGTATATTTTGGATGTGTTTGGCCAAATGTTTTGGCCCAGCGCAGGATCCAGAGCAGAGCAAAAGCCAGCGAAATTTGCCAGAAAGTCCATATATATTGGATGCAGGACACACCCCCAAGGGAATGCCCTTTCAACTGCTTGGCTACTCATAGCAGATCCCATCATGCCAGTGATCACATTTATCAGAGCACATCATGGAGGTGATTACATCATTATGACTGCCAAACTGCATCATAACTGCCAAACCACTGAGAATCATGGACCTGCAAAGTTGGCACACAACTTTAACCATCACCTTGTCAACTTGGGATCTGTACACATCTCCTTAAGCCATACATAATCTCTGAATAAAGACAATTATGAAGTCATACTTGAACCTAACATGTTATAACTAACATGCTTACAATCAAAAAGGCACTGTTTACATCTTATAGGTGAAGAAAACAAAAATATTTGATGCACACATACAAGGAAGAAATACTCATGACAATTACAGTACTTGTTTCTGCAACTGGTCATGTGGTCATAACTGATATTTAGAACTAACTTCTTCCACCACCCATTCCATATTCTCTTTGTCCTTGGCTGGCACCCAGCTGTTTGTGGTTCTTTGCCTGGTGGGGTGACCCAGACCTTCATTCCTGAAGGGTCTGGGCCATTAGTAGTCATGTCAGAATTGGGTTGCTGTAGTTTTCCATTCAGTTTAATCACAGGGCATGGTAGTACTAAGAGACACCCTAAGGAATGTCCTGCATTCCAGACATACTCTTCTTTACCTTCCTTATGTAATATCAATCCACTTTCCTCTTGGTAATCAGGATCAATCACACCAGCCAATATGGTAACTGCCTTCTTTGTCTGTTGATCCGGAGGCATAAGGAGTCCAAAGTGGCCAAGTGACATTCTTAATTTTCAGTTCAATGGAATCAGTGATGTGTTTCCAGATGGGAGCATTCCTCCCTTTGAAACAAAGACCTCTAGGCCCACAGAGCATAAGGTCAAGGGGACAGGAAGCAAAAATTTTGTGAGTGGGTCAATAAGGGTAATAGTGAGTGATGCCACTTACATTTCCACCCCTTGATTCCTGGGCCCATGAATCCTGGCTATGGGAGAAAAAGCATCATATCTTGGATGCTGGTTTAGAGCATATACAGCCTCCTGAAGAAAATTGCCCCAACTCTGCAAGGTTTCGCCATCTAGTTGGTGCTGTAATTGTGTCTTTAGAAGGCCATTCCATTATTTTATCAAGTCAACTGCTTCAGGATGAGGGGG
Organism: Loxodonta africana; assembly: GCF_030014295.1. NCBI lineage: Eukaryota > Metazoa > Chordata > Mammalia > Proboscidea > Elephantidae > Loxodonta > Loxodonta africana. The sequence continues at coordinate 51,597,313 of NC_087357.1, read as the reverse complement.
AACATGGTAAGGCCAGTGAATTCCATAAGCATGGGCCTATGGCTGCACTTCATTTGCTGTGAAATGAGTCCCTTGATCTGAGGTGATGCTGTGTGGGATTCCACGATGGTGGATAAGGGGTTTTGCAAGTCCGAGGAGAGTAATGTTGGCAGAATCAATGTGTGCAGGGAATGCAAATCTGTATTCAGAGTGTCTATTCCAGCAAGAACAAAATATTGCCTTTTCATGATGTAAATGATCCAATGTAATAAACTTGCCATCAGGTTGCTGGCTAATCACCTCAGGAAATGCTATCATATTGGGGACTCAGTGTTGGTCTGTGCTCCTGGCAGACTGGGCACTCAGCAGTGGCTGTAGCCAAGTCAGCCTTGGTGAGTGGAAGTCCATGTTGCTGAGGCCGTGCATAACCACCATCCCTACCATCATGGCCACTTTGTTCATGAGTCCATTGGGCAGTGATGAGAGTGGCTGGGGAAAGAGGACTCTGTTCTGGCAATTCAGGTTAGACTGCTGTTCACTTGACAAAGAATTTTCCAATTCCTACAGATCAGGTATATATTTAGTAGATAGCATTTTTTTATAACTATTTAACTCATAGGAACACCATAACTAAGTAGCCAACACCACAAGTCCATACAAGTCAGACCATACTGCTATGACTCTGCTGTCCTTCACAGTAAACACACCCACCTTGTCTTTGTTGATTGAGTGCTGCTGCTCAGCCCCTATCACCATGGGGTCCAATCAGCCCCACTGCAGTTAACCCATAAAAACCTGTTTCTGTCAAGTCTATTCCAACTCAGTGACCCTATAGCCCCCATGGGGTTTCCAGAGAGTAGCTGGTAGATTCAAACTGCTGACTTTTCAGGCAACAGCTGAGCTTTTAACCACTACAACACCAGGACTCCCCATTGTAGTTAGGTGTCTTAATTCAGTTACGGCAGTTTCCACTGTCAAATGTGACTTACATAAAATAGCAATCACTGCAGCTGTGGCCACCTTCACAAATTTGTTGCTCACCATTATGGTAAAAGGCGTGTCTTCTGGGCACTCCATGTGTGGGTCTATGAGTCTAACCTGATAAATCCTCTCTAACATGCCAATTTCCCTGAGCTTTCATATACCTTCTTCCAGAGTATACCAAGGCAGGTCTGGTAATTCAACTTGATTTAGCATAGGCCATAGTGTAATCCATGCTTCAGTGACCCAACCACATAAACTATTAGATCCTTCCCTAACCTCTCAAGCTGAACCACTGAATTAAGAATCTTTGCTTAGTGGGCCCATATCAATAAACTCAGACTGATCTATCTTTATATTCCTTGCACCATTATCCCATACCCTTAATTCCCACATGTATTTCCCAGGTTTCTGTTTGTACATAGTAGAAAAGTCAAGCAGTTCTTTTGGAGTGTAGCATATCTCCTCCGGGTCACATTTTGTACCTTTTGGGGCTCCCAGGAATGTAAGTCCAGTTATAGGTCTAGAAGCCAAAATGGGTGGTGAGCATGTGTTTTTAGAACATTTAGCCATGTCTTGTAAAGCATCTGCCTCAGGCAATGCCCCAGGCAATGACTCAGACAAAAGCTCTTCAGACACAGTAGGGTTCATCTCATCAGATGTGGGTGGAAGGGCTAATGGTTTTACTGGCTTAGCAGACAAAGATGGCGTAGTCTCTTCAGATGGGAGTGAAAGGGTTGGTTCTGTTGGTAGGAGTGATTCAACAGGGTTTAGGGGTTCAGTGTCCCCAGCTTCCTGATTATCTACCCATATGTCCCCACCCCAAGTTTCAGCTGTTGGGACTTTAACTTCAGACACCACTGGAGGTTAGGAATCCAGTTGTCATTATAATTCATCCACTCTTACAATAAGACGCTGGGTTTAGTTTTTTTGCAATATCAGCTCTGTTACTACAAGAAATAAGGCTTTCTTTCAAGGCACAAGTGGAAACTTCGAGGTCATTTATGCAGTGCTTGAGCTCTGACTCTGAAGCCCTGAGCTTATCCCTTTCTTTCACCACTTTGTCTAGTGAAAGTAGGACCAACCAGCCAGTTTCCATATACTCATTATGACAAAACTGTAGAAAGGTATCACACATGCAATCACCAGAGCCTCGCCTCTCACCAATACCTGATCTATTGGTGGTGATATTTTGTATATTTCTATTGTTACTTCACTCCATGGATTAGGAGTGTCCTCTTTACTACTGGAAGCAGAGTCATTAACATCTTTAAGACTAACCAGGCTTGAGGACCAATTTAGAAAACTCATCCTTAAAATTTTGTTTCTCTAGAATGACTTTTGGTACCAAATGTCTTAGGCCCAGTTCTCTAAAAAGGCAAAACTAGTGAAGTGTGTGTGTGTGTATGTGTGTATGTATACATGTATATATATGTGTGTGTATATCTTTTTTATATATGTATATATATATATACACACAGAGAAAGAGCGAAACAGAGATTTACCTCAAGGAAATGGCTCACACAGTTGTAGAGGCTGGCAAGTCTCAAGTCTGTGGGTCAGGCATCAGGCTGGAGGCTTCTCCTGAATCGCATACTGCAGGGGCTGAGGAACCCAACATCCACAGGCCAGACTGCAGGCTGCTGGCTCACGACTGCGAAGGCTGATGAATCCAAGATCAGCCCGTAGAACGGCAGGCTGTTAGCCCAAATCCCAAAAACAGGAGGTCAGATGCTGTTGAGCCCAGTGCAGGATCCAGCACATAGCAAAAGCCAGAGAGCTTTGCTAGAAAGTCCATATATACTGGATGCAGGCCACATCCCCTTTCCACTGATTGGCTACTCATAGCAGATCCCATCCTTGAGGTGATCAGGTTATATCAGATTGCATCATGGACGTGATTACATCATTATGAGACTGCCAAACTACACTGCAACTACCAAACCATTGAGAATCATGACCCAGCCAATTTGACACACAACCTTAATGATCACAATATCCTTCAGGGCTGCTGTGTCAATTTCACTACCTGGGACTCCAAGTATATATCTTGTCACTGCATGCTAATTTAGAGGTCTCTCTTCTAGAATAGATTGTAAGATCCTTGAGGGCAGGGGTCAAAACTTATTCCAGTTTTTATTTCCATGTGTAACACTATGCCTGATACTTAGTAGTCTGCTAGTAAATATTTGTTAAATAATTGAATAAATGACTAAATTAATGGTTATTTCTATGTACTCCAGCATTGTAAACGCCTCGGAAATTTAGTTACGTAAGACTCTGGGAAAATTTCATAATCTCTTCAAGCCACAGTTGGTGATTTAAGGTCTGTAGGAATTAAAGGAGTCAACACAGGTATAGTACTAAGCACAGCTTCTCATCAGTACTTAGTTTTTATTAAGTATTATTTCTATTGAGCAATAATATTTTCCATCTCTATGAGGTTGGCCACATCTTTTTTCAAGTCATCATGTTTTTTTGGAATGAAGTGAGAACCACCCATTTTAAACTATAAAATAGCAACAACAAAACCCTTTGAAGTATCAGATGGAGAAACTGGGTAAGGTCTGAAAGCCAGAGGGAGCATTGCTGCTGAATATAAATTAAGAATTATAAAATGCATGTTGTGCAAAACTATAGTACTCTAGAGGGAGAAAAAAAAATCTTCTAGCAATTTTTTTTTTTTTTTTACTGAATTAAAGCTGTTAGGACTTTTATTTTCTGTCTTGCTTTTGTGATGGCATTGACATTATGGAGCTCACAGGAGACATGAGTAGTGAATGACTGATCAATTCGGATATTAAAAATTGCTAACCTTTTCTTTCTACTCACTAGCAACTTCTCACTCCAAACTAGCACAAAACAAAACTGCAAGTGTAATTTCTATTTGCATATTTTTTATTTTTTCTGAAACTACAGGCCAAGCCCCTGTTGCAGGAGTTCCCTTTGCAATCAGGGTAAATGTCCAACAGAATAGTGGCCTTGATGAACATAAGCGTATGAACACTGGGGGTAAATAAAAGGAGTTGATGTTTTGCTCATTTCCAAAAAAAAAAAAAAAGTAAAGTACCTAGGAAAGCTTAAAATCACATTTTTTTACTGATCTTTTTATTTAATGTGTCTTAGGAATTTAAAAGATTCTTGTTTAAAATAAGGCAGTAAAATGGAATTTAATATTAGCAATTTTGACAGACCTATTTGCATGTACATATACAATATATTTACAATATATACACACCTACTCCTCACTTATGGACATGGTTAAGGCTCGAAGGACCAGGTCCTTATGCGAAAATTGGGGTTATGCGAGGGTGGGAGCTTTGCCCTGTCCTCGACGCTGCTGTCCTCCCCTGTTGCTCACTGCCCACTGGGCACACCCAGTCCATCTTGCGATGACCATGGCACAGAGAGCCCCCTTCTCCATCTTCCCTTCGCCACCACCGCGGAGCCCTGGAGGGTTGAGGGAGTGGTGGTGGTCAGGGATTGTCCGCTGCCTCCGGAGCGGCAGAGGCCAACGATCACCTGCTGGTGTCTCAGCCTCCGCGAGGACCCCCACGCTTTGCCTCTACACCTTCTAGCTCAGTGGCCCAGGAGACAGATAGAAGGCTCCCGGGTGTGCAGGCAGGTAAGGCCCAGCCACCTGGTCCTAGAGGAGGCAGCAGAGGTGGCAAAAGGTTCTTCGGAGGAAGGGACTTCTGAGCCTCCAGCCCTGTTCCCGCTGCCTCACAGCCTGGACATGAAGTAGTTGGATAGTAAATTTTTTTCTATTGCCGTAAATGCAAAATGTTCAATAAGAAGATAGTGATACGTGAAGAGTAGGTGTATTTGCTTGAATTATGAAAAGGATAATAATCCCTAGGGGATCTTTGGTATGGAATGAAAAGTTAAGTATGCCATGCATTAAATCAAACCTCCAGTGACTACAGTGAATTATCAACATCCTACAATTGCACCTGGTAAATAGGAGAGGCCCCAGTTCATGACTGGAATTCATTAAAGTAGTAAGATAAATGAGTAAATGACTGTTCCTTGGTTTTTGTTGTTGTTGCTTCTGGGTTTTTTTTTTTTAGTTGAGTTGGAGGAAGAAAGGACTTGGCCATATTTGTAAATGTTGCCACCTGGAGTTATGGAAGTGTGGGGGTTGTTTAGGCCTTGGGATATTTTATATAATACTAAAGACAGACAAGGAAAAATAACACTTCTGTTGCCTGTAGTTATGTTTCACAATTAAAAAGACATACTCAAATATTTTTAAAATATCCTCAAGCTATGATCTGATAAGCCCTTGGGTTTTCATTCTATTGCAGGTATCTGTGCTTCAACTAAGAATCTATCCTACATTCTAAAGGCCCTCAGAACACGTAGTTATTTGGTGAAACAAAAACCTTTATGACAATTTTGTTAGGTATGCATAGTTGCATTAATAACAATAACTAGCTATCAACTTTCAATTTACATATGTTCAGTTTTTCATTTAGCTAATAAAATATTTCTAAAACGAAGTAGTATGAAACCAGATTGAAGCAAAATAAGGAAATATTTTAACTCTTATAGCTTACCATAACTTATTTTCAAAGAATTCTTATTTATGTGTATTGGGACTCTGATCCCATGAGGTTGTTCTTACCATAAAGAATGACTTAAATCACTGATGCATCACAGGGTGACAGTTTTTGTAAAGATAAATAAATAAATAAGCATTTCAATTTCTAACAAAAGAAGTATGCTCCTTTACCCCTAGTAAGCATCAGTCTTTCTAAATTAAACAAGCAACATTTACACCGAAACAGTTCACATTATGTAATATTGATCTCAAGGAATGTTAACAACGTAATTGTTCTTGAAAGGAATCTGTAAACCATAAAAAGGAAAGAAAGTAACAGATTCTTAAAACCCTTAGAGAAGGCTTTTCTAGAAGTTAATCATGTATAAACTTTGCTTGTAAAACCTTCCCTTTTGTACCCATTTATACTTTCAAATCTAATTATAACCCATCGTCGTTTTAAAGATCAAGCCCCAACTGTTTCATGGTGTGCTTTCTTTCTAATTAAATATTTGAGATCAGAGGGACTCAGGCTGGGACTACATTGTCTCAATTTTCACAGGCTGACATGCTCGGTGAAAACAGTTCTTGATTATTTCCTTAACAGCTTTGATGTGAAGGAAAGAATTCACTGAACTATATGCATCCCCCCACATGCTCCAAGGTCAGCAGCAGGGCCATATTAAGGCATGTGAGGGCCCTAAACACAGGTAATCGGTGGTGCCCCTCCTCTACTTACTCATGCTTTCCCTCGGGATATGCCAGTTACATATATATATATTGCTTATTGTAGAGTAGTATCAAGCACTGTGCCCCATGCAGTAGACAATAAAAAATGAAACTCACTTGGCATATAAATTGAAACTTTTCATTTTGGATGAATATTAATACTTCCAGTATTTTTGGACATTTGCTATGTTAGTATTATATTAAATTATTACCCATATTAGTATTATATTAAATGTATGTTAGATTGTGTCCACATAAATGCCAAACATATTTTAAAGTTATAAATATCATTGTTTATAAAACTTAGGACATAACTCTGTACATAAATGCTATACAGTTAAAAAATAAGTCGATTGAATCATTGCAGTGGTTGATTTATTAGAGTTCCCTCACTCTTGTGTGTTATTTCGGATGACTGGAGTTCCCATTGGTAATTTACCAGGACGTGCACAAGAGCATACCCTTGTGTTTGCATCATGGCAAACAGCATTGCTGGCCCCTCTGGCTGGAGGTGCTGGATGAGCAGATGTGGATGTACAAGATGGCTCTTTCAAAAATGGATCAGATACCTGTTATCTTTTCATATAATCTGTCCTTGCCCAGTAACCACTCATGTTGGATCCAGGTTCATATTGGGTAAATGTAGGAAGTGTTAGACTTGACAGCCCACTCCCACCTCTTGTTTATTAGAAAGAAATAGCATACTTCTGAGAGACCTGCTGAGACAGGATTTCCAGTTACACAGGAGTGGGCTGCAGGAGACAGGTGTCAGTGAAGGTGTTGAACTAGTAGGGGCCTCACAGCTTCAACAGCCTTGCTTGTGGGTGCCTTCATGATCCTGTGTGAAGTTTATTTCCGGCCCACACATTCTCACGCACTGGAGCTGGTATCAATTTAATTTAGTGCCCTGCCTGTTCCCTTCTACTGTGGCGCTTGCTTGTCCTTGTGTCCTGTCTGCTTGACATCTATGGGTCTTTGCTTTGGACAACTGTTGCCCCTGTTTTGTTAATATCCTAAGCATGTGCTTACCTGGCGTAAAGTAGCTGCTGATCTTTATTACCAAAGTTTCTGCATTGCTAGCAGCAACCTAAATCAATATACCTAAAATAAAAGCCAGTATCTGGTGGTAAGTGATGAAAAATAGATCTGTACAGATACCTACAGAAAGTGGTACAGAATAACCATTTTGTCTAGAGGTAAAAATACAATCATAAAACACTCCTAGCCCTGAATAGTTTTACCTATTGCACAAAAAACAAACAAGCAACAAATTATGGATGAAGATGGTTGTTACTTTTGCTCTCTTATACTCTCTACTAGTAGGTTGTAACAGAATGACTATATGACATTTTAATAAAACACAGGGTACAGTTTGTAAAAAATAAATGCTGACTGTCTTTTTCATTCTGTGTTGTTGTTGCTGTTCTTAGGTGTCCTCAAGTCATTTCCAACTCATAGCGACCCCATGTACAACAGAATGAAACATTGCCCAGTCCTGCACCATCCTCACGATGCTCATTGGAAAGGAGAATGGCAAAACTTCATCTCACATTCTTTGGACACATTATCAGGAGGGACCAGTCCCTGGAGAAGGATATGATGCTTGGAAAAGTAGAGGGTCAGCGAAAAAGAAGAAGACCCTCAATGAAATTAATTGGCATAGTGGCTGCAGCAATGTGTTCAAACGTAGCAATGATTGTGAGGATGGTGCAGGACTGGGCAGTGTTTCATTCTGTTGTACATGGGGTCGCTATGAGTTGGAAATGACTTGATGAAAAAGATGGTCAGCATTTCTTTTATACAATCCACACGCTGTATTTTATTAAAATGTCATGATGTCAAATAAGGATGAGCAAACCTCCATATAGTCATTCTATTACAATCTACTAGCAGAGAGTGTACCAGAAGAACAAAGCAACAGTCATGTCCATCCATAATTTCCTGCTTGTTTGCTTTGTGTGCAATAGGTAAAACTATTCAGGGCCAGGAGTGTTATATGATTGTGTTTTTATCTCTAGATAAAATGCCTGGATCATTTTCTATTGATATCTGTACAGATCTATTTTTCATTACTTACCACCACATGCTGGCTTTTGTTTTTAGGCTATATCGATTTAGGTTACTGCTAGCAATATAGCGGAAACTCTGGTTTTAAAGATCAGCAGTTACTAACCATGCCTGCTGACCCTGGAGCACGTGGGGGGAATGTACACAGTTCAGTGAGTTTTGCCCTTCACATCAAAGCTATTAGTGAAATAATCAGGAACTGTTTTCACTGGCATGTCAGCCTGTGAACAATTGAGATGATGTAGTCCCAGCCTGAGTCTCTCTGGTCTCAAATACTTAATTAGAAAGAAAACACACCGTGGAACAGTTGGGCTGGATCTTTAAAATGACAGTGGGCTATAATAAGTAAACGGACACAAAAAGGAAGGTTTTCTGAGCAAAGTTTATACATGCTTAACATCTAGAAAAAAGCTTCTCTAAGGGTTTAACCCCTCTACCCCAACCCACCAAAAAAAAAAAAAAAAATTCCTGTCGAGCTGATTCTGATTCATATGTTATTTTCTTTTCTTTTTGTGCTTTATAGATTCCTTTCAAAAACAGTTATACTGTTAATGTTACTTTAAGCCAATATTAGAGTTAACTGTTCCAGTGTAAACGTCGTTTTTCTAATTTAGAAAGTGCAGTGCTTACCAGGGGCATTTTTCTTTTATTAGAAATTAAAACATTTGTAAACAATTTTTTTTTTTTCCTTTGAGAAATTGTCACCCAGGGATGCATCAATGTTTATACCATTCTTTTGGTGAGAATAAAATTCATGGGATCAGAGACCCAATACACTTAAACGAGGCAAGTTTCCAAAGAAATTGAGTTTAATGGAATGGGCTGCCTCTCCTCCCCTCCCCCTCCCAACTCCAGGACTTACCTATAGGCCTCTCTCATGGCTTAAAGGCTGTGTTTATTTACAAGTTCTTGCCAAAAGAAACAGGAACAGACTCCTGGAAAGTGCATCTTGGCTTCTTAGGATTTGGATTCTTGGCCTTAATAGTCTAAATACCCTCTAAGCCAGGCCAGTTGTAACCCTTGGTCTTATCTTTATTCACTTCACAATTCTTCCACATTCTTGCATGGTGACAGTGTTTAGGCAGTAGACCTAAAATCAGACAAGTTTATAGCACAAAAGAGATAATTCATAAATACTTACTAAATGGAGAGAATATTAAGAAAACATTTACTAAACATTTATTATGGACCTACAAGTAAGGATATAACAAGATAGAGAAAGCGATAAAGGCCTGCTAGTATGTATGAAAGATGCCAGGAAATGCTGTCGTTATTCAGAGAATGGAAAAACAAATGTGTCCTGGTGTGGCCAGAGCTGACTCGAGACAGGAGTTCACTTTAAAAAATGTGAGGACTTCATCTAAGTGAGGGTAGGAGAAATCGGGCAAAGGGAATGTGTCTGAAAATTGTAGAGTCAAGAATACCCAACATATGTTCATGTATTTGTGTAACATAATTCATACTGAACAGGGTGGTGACAAAAATACTGATATATATTGGAACAATTAATTTATGTGATATGAAGTCTTCACTGAATAAGATAATAATTGAAAGCCAAGGGATGAGTTAGCAACTATTGCCTTCATCTAAGTGTGAAATGAACAAGATGGGCAACGGAAATGGAGAAAATAGAAATGCCTAAAGCCATCCAAAGGGAAGAATTGATAACTGCCAGGTAGGCAGTTGAAGATCAGAGACAGAATAAAGGCAGAATCAAAAGCAGATTGGAAGTTTCTATCTGAAGTGCTATAGATATTCCTGATGTTAGTTGATAGAAATGAGGTAGGTAAAAGAGAAAGCTATTTTTAAGGAGAAAATGATGAGATCAATTTAGGACAAACTATATTTGAAGTAGCTTCAAAACATCCAAGTGCAAGTACCTACAGATTGTAAGAAATTGTCTAATTCCCTTCCCCTGGCATGGAGGCTTGAGGAAGTATATCAGGGTGTGTCTAGTAAAGGAGTAATAATTGCCAGAGCCATAGTGTTAGTGTTAGCAAGGGGTTTATCTCTTGCCCAGAGTTACAGGTTCATCACACCAAGAGGTATACAATGCCTAGTCCTGAGAGGAGGCTGAAGGAAGACAGCCAGCTATGGGCCAAGATGTCCTTTGCACAGGTCAACAATGCCATGAAGAGGACCTGAGACAGATGTAGAGTTGACACAGCTGCTTTGATGTGCTGTCAGGACTGTCTGACTGGCTTTAAAGGGCTAGGAATGGTGTAGGCAGAACCTATGGGACTAAGAGCTCAGGAAAGAAATTTGGATATGTGAGTCACCTGAATAGAAGCTGAAGCTGTAAGAGTAAATACATTCACCAAGACAGAAAATCTAATCAGATAAGAGAAACAACTTTGAGGGCTGGGTCAGGGGCTGAAGAATGGAAAGAATCAGAAAAAATAAGGCCTGAGAGGGTAGAAGAGAAAAACACAAGTGATGTGGTGTAGTTTAAAAGAAGAAATTTTCAGTGAAGACAAGGAAATGAATGTGAAAAATTTTGCAGACAGAGCAGGAGAATTAAGTCTAACTATTTTTTTTTTTTAAAGGGCTACAGTTTTGTTGATAGAAACTTAGGAGTAACCTGCATAATAACTCAACCTCTGCTCTTCTGAAAGACTTTGCTTACCCTTTTATTTCTCATGTGTCTCAGTTACTTTGGGGGTATAAATTTTATATATAGGTCATTTGTTGTTTGTTTTTGACCCCACCTGTTTGTTTTTATTACTACTTTCTTTGAAGAGTTACTTATGTGTATTCTCTATAAAAATTATTATGGCTTCTTAATTATGTTTAGTAGATATATTTACAACAGCTACTTACACTAATTTTTATATTTAAACCTGTATATGGTTTATGCCATTACTTTCATTCTGATGCACCCATTTAAAAAAACATTGTGGTAAAATAGGTACAACATAAAATTTGGCATTTTAACCATTTTTTAAGTGTGCAATTCAGTGACATTAATTTAATTCACAACGTTGTGCACCCATCACTGCTATGTTTAAAGCTTTTTCATCTTGCCACAACTCTGTACTCATTAACTAATACTTCCCATTCTTTCTTTTCCCTCAGTCATTAACCTCTAATCTACCTTCAGTCTTTATGAATTCGTCTTTTCTAGATATGTCATATAAACAGAATCATACAATATTTGTACCTTTTGTGTCATGCTTATTTCACTTATTGTAATGTTTTTAAGGTCTATCCATATTACAGCATGTATTAGAAAGTCATTATTTTTTGTTGCTGAATAATATTTCAATATATATTATATATATATACACATGCACACATCACATTTTGTTTATTCATTCATCTGTTGGTGTCATTCATCTGTTGATGGTCACAGGTTGGTTCCACCTTGTGCTTATTGTACATCATGCTGCTATGAACATTGGTGTACAAGTATCTGTTTGAACCCCTACTTTCAATTGCTTTGTTGACCCATCCATTTTTAAGTTCTTCATTTTGTTGCACCTCTTATTTTACTCATATATGTCTTAATCTTTTGGAGAAGGGTACATGTGTGTTTACTTTGTGAGTTCTTATATAAGCAAAACTTCTTTTGCTTATATATGTAAAATAAAACATGGCAGACTACTAGAGTATTGAGTCAAAACTTTTGCCCTTTAAAACTATACACATATTTTTCTATGATTTTTTTTTTTTTTGGTGTATAACATTGTAGAAGTGTGAAGCCAATTTTATTTTTCTTCTTTTTTATGTATTGTGTTTTCTTTATTCTTATAGGATTATCTATTCTTAAAATAAAATGATTTTTTTACTATATATTTAGATATTTTTTCTTTATTAATTGTTTCTGGTACATGTTGACTGACACCTTTCAATCTGCAACTGTATGTAGTTCTTGGGCTCACAAAAGTCTTAAGTGTGGCTTCAGGAGTAAGGACTCTGGAGTGAGACAGGCTGAGTTCAACTCTTAAAGCTCCCATTGCCAAGCCTTATGGACTTAGGCAATTCACTTAGCCACTCTGTCCCTCAATTCTCTTATTTGTAAAAAAGGACAAAAATAGCGCTTACCTCATAGAGCTGGCATGAGAATTGAATTATATCATTTATGTGGATCAGTTCGTATCCTACCATATAGTAAATATTCAATAAAAAAAAAAATATATAGGTTAAAAAAAAAAAAGTTGCCATCGAGTCGATTTTGACTCATACCAACCCTGTAGGGCAGAACTGCCCCATAAGGTTTCCAAAGAGCAGCTGGTGGATTTGAGCTGCTCACCTTTTGGTTAGCAGCTGAGCTCTTAACGACTGCACCCCCAGGGTTCCACCCAATAAATAGCACAAAAAAAAAAAATTTTTTTTTTTTTTTTTTTATTATTGTTTTTGGTGGTGTACTGGTTAAGAGTTTGGCTGCTAACCAAAAGGTCAACATTTCAAATCCACCAGGTGCTCCTTGGAAACCCTATGGGGCAGTTCTACTCTGAGTCAGAATCTATACGATGGCGACGTTTTTTTGTTTGTTTGTTTGTTTGTTTTTTAAGGTACTATTGTTTTTATGACCATTATAGCTTTGTTTTTTTTATAGCTACATGCTGTAGCTGAGCTGTCTTCATACCTGGTTCTTCCATCCACCATGATAAAAAAAAAAAGCCTTTCACCTCATTCTCCTCCCAACCTCAATTTTATCTTTATTACTCTTTCTAGGAATTCCAAAGCATTCAGGCAAATTCTAGTGTGTCAGAAAAATTATCTGCTATTTTGGGGACAATTCAAAACATCAGGGAGATTCCTATGCAACCATGAACATTATTTAGTGTAAATGATCCTGTGAACTTTGAGCACAGTAGCCACTGGACCAATGAAACTGATTAATGTATAGTAACAAGAATTGAGTGTAAGAACCTAGTACACAGTGAAAACAGTTTAAAAAAAATGAGACCTCTAACATAATGCCATAATATGAGTGTCACAGTCACTCACAGCCATTACAGTCGTCTCTCTATATCTGTGGAGGATTGGTTGCAGGACTCCCTAGATGTCAAGCTCCACAGATATGCAAGTCGCTTCTATAAAGTGGCATAATATTTGCATATAAGCTATGTACATCCTCCCGTATACTTTAAATCATCTCTAGATTACTTATCATACCTAATACAACGTGAATGCAATGTAAATAATTGTTTCATCACAATTGAAGGCTTGCTCTGGAAGGGAGCCTTTCTCTTCTATGAGTTTCTCAAACTCTTCTGGGAACGCAGATGCAGTCTGGGCATCAGCAATGCCCATTTGCTCATTGATCTTGAAGTTCTGGAGGCTGGAGCACTTTACAGAGCTAGCCAGCCATTCCTTCTAACCTTAAACTTCTTCCTCTCACTTTCCTCAATCCCCTCATGCTTAGCCTTTGAGGAATTGCTTTGACCAATTTGTTGCTCCTTAGGAGCACTTTTTCACAAAAACAAAAAGCACACACAACACAAGTAGTGAATGAGAGATGCAAGGCAAGCAATGCACAAACAATGAGTACTGGGGATAGACTGAGAATCTGTGAAATGGTGGGAGACTACAGCGAGGTATGCCTATGCGTCACTTCATTCGTGTGGATTCAGTGTAGTGTTCAGCACGTGGCAAATTCAAGTTTTGCTTTTCGGAACTTTTCTTCCCCGCCTCCCAGATATTTCTATCTGAAGTTGGTTGAATCTGCAGATACAGAATGCTCGGATACCCAGGATTGATTGTACATTGAAAAAAAAGCACACAATAGCATCAATCAAGTTTTCCTACAATAATGATGCTTACTAAACAACTTCAAAATCTCACTAGTTCACAATACTAAAAATTTATTTTTCATTCATCTGTCTGTGAGGCAAGTGGGGATTGCCTGGACTTGATTTCAGGCTTCAGGTTGGGTTTCTGTCTACTTCAGAGATATCTTTCTTTAAGAACCCATGACTCATCAGGCCTGTTCTTCACACAGTGAAACACAGGGTCACAGAGAACTTGCCTAACTGCACAATCACATGTAAAGGCCTCTGGTTGTGTCCCAGTCACTCACATTTCCACGGCTAACCAAAGTCACATGACAAAGCCCAAAATCAGTGGGGCAGGAAGTGGAGGAGAAGGGAGTGAATATTTGCAGAACATAATACAATACCGCAGCAGTCAAGTTAAAAGATACTCCTTAATTGTCTGTGCTTTTAAGAACTATCTATATTTTTTATATGGAATCAAAATAACAACAGAGAGGAACCTTAGGGGCCCCTGAGTTTATGTGAATGGCAGAGGAACAACTCAGAAAAGGGAAGTGAGAATGGCAGCGCAACTTGAAGAATGTAATCAATGTGACTGAATTGTACATATAAAAATTGTTCAACTGGTGTGTGTGTTGCTGTGTATATTCTCAACAACAACAAAATAAATTTGAAAAATTAAAATAAATTATCAAAAAGAAAAGAAAAAAAAGATACTCCTTAAATGTATTAAAATGATTGCCTTTGGTGAGAAGAGTAGGTAAGAGTTGTGAAAATAAAAGGAGACAAGGAAATGAACAAATGAATATGCCTTTTTGATCCACAGTGTACCATAAACTATAGAATATATTTAACTCAAAATTTTGCCATTGAGGTACAAACAAAATAAAAATCCCTCACTATTTGTTACATATGCGTGCATCCAAAATTATTAAAGGGGCATTTATTGTGTAACAGACACTGTATTAACTATTAGAGATTAAACTTGTCCTCTTCCCTTGCCTCAGAATTTCAAAATTAAAGAGAAATTAATCAAATAGAAAAGATCAACCTGTAAAAAACTTTAAGAAAGTGTGTTTAGGGTGCTGTGAAACCAGGTAAGAAGGTGTCTTATTTTGTCTGGAGAGTCAGAAAGGTTATGGAGGAAGTAACTCTGAAGCCTAAAGGAGAAGCAGGTGCTTCCAAGGTAAACAATAATTAGACACTAACATCGGAGGTAAAACAATACAGTTCGAAAACCAAAAGTAGACCATTTTTCAAGATAAGGCTGGAGAGGTAAACCTGGGATAGATCCTGGGGGTTTTCTGGGCCTTAATAAGAACATTTTTAAAAATGCTTGCTTTTATCCTAAGAAAAATGGGAACATTTTAAATAAGAAGGGACAGGTTCAGTAATTACTAGTTCTGGTACAGCTTCATTCCTATTTTTAAGTTCCTGAGGTTATGTGAATAGATTTCTGTAGGATAAGTTGAATGCGTGCCTACTGCCATCTTTATTAATAAATAAATAAATAAATAAATAACAAATCTGAATGAAGAAATTATGCAAGGAATGTATTGTTTGGTGTCTTTAGAGATTGAGTTATGTTTACCTTTGGAAAAAATATTTTCCAAAAGACTTAGAGGCAAATCATTTTGCAAAAACATTTCTTAGGATCTTTAACACTAATCAGTAAGTTTGTCACACTGTGATAGCTTGCGTTTTGCCATCATGCTGGAAATTATGCCATCGGTATTTTAAATACCAGTAGGGTCACCAAGGGTGAACAAGTTTCACTAGAGCTTCCAAACTAAAACAGATGAGGCAGAAGGACCTGGCAGTCTACTTCTGAAAAAATTGGCCAGTGAAAGCCTTATGAATAGCAGCAGAACATTGTCCAATATAGTGCCAGATAACAAGCCCCTCAGATTGGAACACACTCAGAATAGGACAGGGAAGAGCTGTCTCCTCAAAGCAGGGTCGACCTTGACAACATGGAGGGAGTCAAGATTTCAGGAGATTCAATTGCGGATGTGGCATGACTCAAAATGAGAAGAAACAACTGAAAACATCTATGAATAATCAAAATGTGGAATGTACAATTATGAACCTAGGAAAATTAGAATTCATCAAGAATTAAGTGGAACACATAAAGATTAATATCTTAGGCATTAGTGGGCTGAAATGGACTTGTATTGGCCATTTTGAATCATACAGTCATGGTCCACTATGTTGGAAATGATAAATTGAAGAGGCATGGCATCGTATTCATCATCAAAAAGAACACTTCAAGATTTATCTGGAAGTACAATGCTATCAGTGATAGGATAAGTGAGAGGATAGGATAATATCCACATGCCTACAAGGAAGAACAGTTAATATGACTATTTATTCAAATACACACCAACAACTAAGGCCAAAGATGATGAAATTGGAGATTTTTGCAGTCTGAAATTGATCAAACTTGCAATCAAGATGCATGGATAATTACTGGTGATTGGAATTCGAAAGCTGGAAACAAAGAATAAGGATCAGTACTTGGAAAATATGGCCTTGGTGATGGAAAGGACACAAGAGATCGCATGACAGAATTTTGCAAGACCAGCGACCTATTCGTTGCAAATAATGTTTTTCAACAACATCAACAGCAACTATACCAGTGGACCTTGCTAAATGAAATACACAGGAAACAGAGTACTTCTGTGGAAAGAGACGATGGAGAAGCTCAATATCATCCGTGAGAACAAGGCCAGTGGCTGACTGCAGAAAAGACCATTAATTACTCATATGCAAGTTCAAGTTTAAGGTGAAGAAACTTAGAGCAAATCAATGAGATCCAAAGTACAGCCTTGAGTATATCTCACCTGAATTTAGAAACCATCTCAAGAATAGATTTGAAGCATTGAACATTAACGACTGAAGACAAGATGAGTTGTAGAATGACATCAAGGACATCATACGTTATGAAAGCAAGAGGTCTTTAAAAAGACAGGAAAGAAAGAAAAGACCAAATGAGTGTCAAGAGAGACTCTGATACTTCCTTTTGAACATAGAGTAGTTAAAGTGAAAGGAAGAAATGACGATGTGAAAAACCTGAACAGAAGACCTCAAAGGGCGGCTCAAGAAGACAAAGTATTATAATGACATGTGCAAAGACCTGAGTTAGTAAATCAAAAGTGAAGAACATGCTCAGCCTTTCTCAAGCTGAGAGGCTGAAGCAAAAAATTCAAGCCTGGAGTTGCAATATTGGAGGATTCTGTGTGGAAAATATTAAACAGCACAGAAAGCATCAAAAAAAGATGGAATACACAGTAACTGTACCAAAAAGAATTGGTCCACTTTCAACTATTTCAGGAGGTGGTATATGATCAAGAGCTCGTGGTGCTGAAGGAAGAAATCCAAGCTGCACCGAGGACACTGGCAAAAAAACAAGGCTCCAGGAATTGCAGAATACCAATTGAGATGTTTCAACAATGGATGCAAAGCTGGAGGTGCTCACGTGTCTATGCCAAGAAATTTGGAAGACAGCTACTTGGCCAATGCACTGGAAGAGATTCATATTTGTGCCCATTCCAAAGAAAGGTGATCCAACAGAATAAGGAAATTATTGAACAATATCATTAATATCACACAAAAGTAAAATTTTGGTAAATATCATTCAGAAGCAGCTCGACAAGGAACTGCGAGAAATTGAAGCCATGTTCAGAAGAGGAAATGGTACGAGGGATATCATTGCTGATGTCAAATGGATCTTGGCTGAAAGCAGAGAATACCAGAAAGATGTTTACCTGTGTTTTATTGACTATGCAAAGGCATTCGACTGTGTGGATCATAACAAATTACAGATAACATTGTGAAGAATGGAATCCCAGAACACCTAATTGTGCTCGTGAGGAACCTGTACACAGACCAAGAGCCAGTTGTTTGAACAGAACAAGGCGATACAGCAGAGATTAAAGTCAGGAAAGATGTGTGTCAGGGTTGTACCTTTCACCATACCTATTCATTCTGTATGCTGAGCAAATAATCCGAGAAGCTGGACTACCTGAAGATTGGAGAAAGACTCATTAATAACCTGCCATATGCAAATGACAAAACCTTACTTGCTGAAAGTGAAGAGGACTTGAAGCATTTACTGATGAAGAGCAAAGATTAAAGCCTTCAATGTGGATTGCACCTCAACCTAAAGAAAACAAAAATTCTTACAACTGGACCGGTAAGCAACATTGTGATGAAAGGAGAAAAGATTGAAATTGTCAAGGATGTCATTTTAATTTGACCCACAATCAACACCCATGGAATCACCAGTCAAGAAATCAAAAGATGTAATTGCAGTGGGCAAATCTGCTGCAAAAAGACCTCTTTAAAGTGTTAAAAAGTGAAAATGTAACTTTGACTACTGAGATGTGCCTGACCCAAGTCATGGTATTTTCAATTATCATATGAAAGCTGAACAATGAGTAAGGAAGACCGAAGAAGAACTGATGCATTTGAATTATGGTTTTGGCAATGAATATTTAATATACCATGGACTGCCAAAAGAAAGAACAAATCTGTCTTGGAAGAAGAACAGCCAAAATGCTCCTTGAAGCAAGAATGACAAAACTTTGTCTCACTTACTTTGGACATGTTATCAGGAGGGAACAGTCCCTGAAGAAGGACATCATGCTTGGTAGAGTAGAAGGTAAGCAAAAAAGAGGAAGACCCTCCATGAGATGTGCTGACACTGTGGCTGCAAAAATGGGCTCAGGCATAACAACGATTGTGAGGGTGACGTAGGACTGGGAAATGTTTAGTTTGGTTGTCTAAGTCGAAACTGGCTCCAAGGCACCAATGGAATCTTTAATTACTATGTTAATGTGATAACTGTGGAAACTGAACTATAAACACACATTATATTGTGTAAGCGATAACTGGCATAAGGAACTTGCCTATAAGAGTGTTGTTTCAGTAAGTTCTCTAAATATGTTAGTCATTCCAGGTGTAAAAAAAGGGAGGGGGAGGAAAAAAGAAAAGCATACGGTCATCTCAGTGGTTATATGGAGAGTTTGACCTGCAGTTTTTTCAAGTGTCTTTTATGGATTTCATAGCATCCATTAGAGCCACTAAAAAAATGACTTAAGTCATTATGACTGCAAGAAATAATACAAACTAATTGACAGTAATCCCTGTATGCTGAAGTATGCTAAGTCATACTTGGGAGATTTTGTCAATTATACTGTTATAAAATAAATCAAATTAGTTGCTTTCTAAGATATTGGGATAAAGAATTTTGAAAACCACATCAGGGAGAGAAATCTTTGTGTACTTGAAAACAAATTACTTAATGTGTATGTTAATGAAAACAATAGGTTTTATTTTTGACAGAATGTGATTGCCATTATTATGAAGAAAATTATGTGAGTCTAAGTAATTTCGTGATAATTGTGTATTTAAAAAAATGACTACATGAGGCTATCCCCTGATATTAAAGACTTAATTATTTTGATCTATTATATTCTCATTGAAATTCCCTATGTTTGTTAAGTTTGCAACATCTTTCATACAGGTTTGCAATCACCTTCTGTGGTAATCACTTATGTTCTCATCATTGAGTCAAAGCACATTGTGTTTAACACTCACTGTGAGAATAGAAAGTCATAAAAATATTGAGTAAATAAAGAAAATAATTGAAATTATAGGCTTCTATTTTATTAATCTAAATTTACATTTATTCTGTTGCATTCATTATTCCCACCTGGTTATTGTATAGACTCATTATCACTTTCCCATTAAGAAATCTAATGTGAGCTCTATCATGTCAGGGTGTTTTGTCTGCTGTATTCCCATTGCCAAAACAACAAAACAAAACACTGTAGTGACTGTCTGTCTGTCTATCTACCCATCTACCCATCTATCCATCTATCCATCTATCATCTATCTATCCATCTAAATAACTTGCTTTTCCAGTAGTAATGCCTCACACTAATAACTCTTGAGTTTTGTTGTTGTTGTTAGGTGCCGTCGAGTCAGTTCCGACTCATAGCGAGCCTATGCACAACAGAACGAAACACTGCCTGGTCCTGAGCCATCCTTACATTCATTGTTATGCTTGAGCTCATTGTTGCAGCCACTGTGTCAATCCACCTTGTTGAGGATCTTCCTCTTTTCCACTAACCCTGTACTCTCCCAAGCATGATGTCCTTCTCCAGGGACTCATCCCTCCTGACAACGTGTCCAAAGTATGTAAGACGTAGTCTCGCCATCCTTGCTTCTAAGGAGCATTCTGGTTGTACTTCTTCTAAGACAGATTTGTTCATTCTTATGGCAGTCCATGGTATATTCAATATTCTTCGCCAACACCACAATTCAAAGGCGTCCATTCTTCGGTACTCCTTATTCATTGTCCAGCTTTCACATGCATATGATGCGATTGAAAATACCATAGCTTGGGTCAGGCGCGCCTTAGTCTTCAGGGTGACATCTTCGCTCTTCAACATTTTCAAGAGGTCCTTTGCAGCAGATTTGCCCAATACAATGCGTCTTTTGATTTCTTTACTGCTGCTTCCATGGATGTTGATTGTGGGCCCAAGTAAAATGAAATCCTTGACAACTTCAATCTTTTCTTCCTTTATCATGATGTTGCTTGTTGGTTCAGTTGTGAGGATTTTTATTTTCTTTATGTTGCGGTGCAATCCATACCGAAGGCTATGGTCTTTGATCTTCATTAGTAAGTGCTTCAAGCCCTATTCACTTTCAGCAAGCAAGGTTGTGTCTATCTGCATAACGCAGGTTGTTAATGAGTCTTCCTCCAATCTTGATGCCCCGTTCTTCTTCATATAGTCCAGCTTCTTGGACTATTTGCTCAGCATACAGACTAAATAAGTATGATGAAAGAATACAACCCTGGCGCACACCTATCATGAATTTAAACCAATCAGTATCCCCTTGTTCTGTCCGAACAACTGCCTTTTGATCTATGTCAAGGTTCCTCGTGAGCACCATTAAGTGTTCTGGAATTCCCATTTTTCTCAATGTTATCCATAATTTGTTATGATCCACACAGTCAAATGCCTTTGCATAGTCAATAAAACACAAGTAAACATCCTTCTGGTGTTCTCTGCTCTCAGCCAGGATCCATCCGACATCAGCAATGATATCTCTGGTTCCACGTCCTCTTCTGAAATTGCCGAGCTTTCACATTCATATGATGCAATTGAAAATACCATGGCTTGTGTCAGGTGCATCTTAGTCTTCAAGGTGACATCTTTGCTTTTCAACATTTTAAAGAGGTCCTGGCAGTTCCCTGTCGATATACTGCTGCAGCTGTTTTTGAATGATCTTCAGCAAAATTGTGCTTGTGTGTGATATTAATGATATTGTTCTATAATTTCCATATTTGGTTGGATCACTTTTCTTGGAAATAGGTATAAATATGGATCTCTTCCAGTCAGTTGTCCAGGGAGCTGTCTTCCAAATTTCTTGGCATAGACGAGTGAGCATCTCCAGCGCTGCATCTGTTTGTTAAAACATCTCAGTTGATATTCCGTCAATTCCTGGAGCCTTGTTTTTTGCCAATGCCTTCAGAGCAGCTTGGACTTCTTCCTTTAGTACCATCAATTCCTGATCATATGCTACCTCTTGAAATGGTAGAACATCGACTAATTCTTTTCGGTATAATGACTTTGTGTTTTCCTTCCATCTCCTTTTGATGCTTCCTGCATCATTTAATATTTTCCCCATAGAATCCTTCACTATTGCAACTGGAGACTTGAATTTTTTCTTCAGTTCTTTCAGCTTGAGAAACACTGAGCGTGTTCTTCCCTTTTGGTTTTCCATCTCCAGCTCTTTGCACATGTCATTATAATATTTTACTTTGTCTTCTTGAGCCACCCTTTGAAATCTTCTGTTCAGTTCTTTTACTTTATCAATTCTTCCTTTTGCTGTAGTTGCTCGACGTTCAAGAGCAAGTTTCAGAGTTTTACAAGTGTCAGAATTAATTTTTTTTTTCAGAATTAATAGATTGAAGGGCACCATAGAGTTGACATCATGCCTTTCACATTTTGAAAATCACAAAACATTTAAATAAGTCATATACTTCCTCATGTCATATTTGGAAAGAGGCCTAACACATGAACAAATTAATTTATTCATTTCTTTATAGATATCATGAATCTTGTCTTTTCTGAGTGCAATTAGTGTTGGCAAACATCCCCAGAATCCCTCAAAGCTGTTGACCATTGTCACTAGTGTTGACGTTTGTGTTTAACTAGGAAAAAGATTGTACAGCAGTTATTTAACTTCTGTAAATATAATTTATAGGAATAATAAGACCCATTTGACTGGATTGTTTACGTTTACGGAGGACAATGTCAGGCACAAGGAGTTAATTTTTCCGCCTCCTCTTCCTCACCCTCAGCATGATGGCAAACATCTTAACTTGACCCCTGGTTTGAAATTCTGCTTATATCCTCATCAGTTTTAAATTTTAGAATATCACTGCCTATACTGATAAAAAAAACAAAAAAAAAAAAAAAAAAAAACTGTAAGTCAGAATTGACTTGGTGGCAATGGGTTTGGTTTTTTTGGTTTAGACTCATGGGGTAATTTTTATGTCATGTACTGTCTTCTAATACTTGAGAACAAAGGTTTCATGACAATACCATGCTTACAGGGCCTCTAAAACCTCATGCACACACGCACACACACAAAACCTACGTATTTTAAATAATTTCTTACCGAAATTATTATGGCTTTTTATTTAAACAGACATGTTTTAATTAATGTCGTTTCATACTGATACATATCTACTTTTATCCATTTGAGTACAAGATCTTGACACATAAAATTCATTTTAGTATGCCATTTTAATACTCAAGTGATATACCAGATCTAATTCTACATATATGATAATCACTATAATCTCTATAAATCAAAATATATTTTTGTGGCATATTTAATGATCTACATTTTCATATATGAAAATATATACACAATGTAGTATAAAGTCTGCTTGACTACAAATTGTAAAATTGGTGCTTTAGTTGTAGCTCCTTCATATACTGACTAAATGATTTAATAGCACTGCGTGCTTCTCATTCATGCTCTTATCAGAAATGTTAGTAGATCATTGTATTTGTCTATGTACCTTTTGTGTCCCTCACCTGAACAACTGTGAAGTCCATGAGTACAAAACTATGAGTATAAAAAAAAATGAGTATAGTACAGTACAAATATCTTTCTCATTACTGTTTGTCATCTTGAGAGATGAACATGAGTAGGTAGGTTTAAGCTTCTATGAACAGATTTTGCTGGGTTGTAAATTGAAAGCTTGCCAGCAATTTAGCCATGTTCTGTGGTAAGTAAATTATCAGAGGTCTTCTAGGTCGTAGAGAATGTTGGGAGGATTTCATCTTAGAGAATTAACAGATACTCAAGCTTGACATGCATAAACACATTTAGTTTATTATAAAGTAGTCACGGCAAGGTACTCAAGTAAGACCTCACAACATTCATTTAGAACTGGAGAATCAGAATTAGCAATTACAGTTATAATGCTACTTTAATTATTAGAATCCAAATCTTTTTTTTTTGGACATTTGTTTTATTTATTTATTTGTTTTTGATTGCAGTTTAGATGAAGGTTTACAGAATGAACTAGTTTCTCATCAACAGTTAGTACACACATTGTTCAATAACATTGATTAACAACCCCACAACACGTCAACACTCTCCATTTTCAACCCTGGGTTCCCTGTTACCAGCTATCCTGTCCTCTCCTGCCTTCCAGTCCCTGCCCCAGGGCTGGCGTGCCCCTTTAAACTTGTTTAGTTCCATGGGTCTGCTCAATGTTTCGCTGAAGGGTGAACTTCAGGAGTGACCTCATTACTCAGCTGAAAGGGTGTCCGGGGACCATACTCTCAGGGTATCTCCAGTCTCTATCAGGCCAGCAAGTCTGGTCTTTGTTTTTGAGTTAGAATTTTGTTCTACATTTTTCTCCAGCTCTGTCGGGGACCCTCTATTGTGATTCCTGTCAGAGCAGTGGTGGTAGCTGGGCACGATCTAGTTTTACTGGGCTCAGTCTGGTGGAGGCCATGGTAGATGTGGTCCATTAGTCCTTAGACTAATCTTTCCTTTGTATCTTTAGTTTTCCTCATTCTTCCTTGCTCCTGAAGGCGTGAGATCAGTGGAGTATCCTAGATAACAGTTCACAGGCTTTTAAGACCCCAGACGCTACTCACCAAAGTAGAATGTAGAACATATTCTTTATAAACTATGTTATACCAATTGAGCTAGATGTTCCTGAGATCATAGGTCCCCACAGCTCTCAGCCCAGCAATTCGGTCCCTCAGGGAGTTTGGATATGTCTATGGAGGTACCATGACCTTGCCTTGTACAGGTTTGCTGGCTTCCCCAATATTGTGTACTGTCTTACCCATCACCAAAGTTTCCACTTATCTATTTTCTAACAAGTATTTTTCCATCCCCACCCCTCCCCTCCCTTGTAACCATCAAAGATTGTTTCTTTTTGTATGTAAACCTTTTCATGAGTTTGTACGGTAATGGTCTCATACAATATTTGTCCTTTTGTGACTGAGAGTCCAAATCTTTAGGCTTTGGGCTTTTACTTTTAAAGAGAGATCTTGGGAGGAGAGCTTAACCGTGGCTTGAACTTGATGAAGGTCACTTGTAGCTAGGGTCCAAGGCCAGCAGCTGTGGGCAGAGTCTTAGCATGCTCTCAGTGTTTGCCTCTGCCTTCTCTCAGTGAGTGAGCAGAAATTCAGGGTTTAGATGTGAAATTCTCAACTTGGCTTCACACAATAAGAACCAGTGTTCCCTCAAAGACCAGTATGTTAACCCTTTCTCAAGGGTTAGAGATGTTTTCTTCAAGGTTAAAGATTAGGGAGGTTGTTTAAGCTCATGTCTCATGGTGAGTTTACAAAGATTAACTATATTATGTCTTTTTTTATCACAGCATGTCAGGTTAAAGTCAACTTAAAGGTTATTTACCGCATTCTTTTTCTACTTCTATGTTTATATGGCTAAATTCAGAGTTTTTCTAAATAACTTTTTTTATGACTTATGGTACATAATGATTATGTTTAATGTTACAGAACCTCACAAAGGTAGGCATATTTCTAAGTTCACATTATGAGTGCATAAAAAATATATATATGTATTTTGAAAACATAATAATGACTTCCATGTTGTGGAATTTGAGACCATTATAGAAACTTACAGAGCTATCCACCCCTTGACCTCAAATCACATTTTAGATTTCAAATCTTAGCACACAATCTTTTTAAAGCAAGTATTAACAGAAATATTCCGAATATAACTGATATGATAAGAACAAGTTTTTTATGTGGATTAAAATTCAATTCCCAAAATGCCAAAAGCTTAACTTATTTAACCATCTAAACAAACTTTTCTGATAATTCTTTGTTCTGGTAAACGTTATTTTTATTACACTAGTGGAGAGCAATGGCTGCTAACCAAATGGTTGGCAGTTTGAATCCACCAGCTACTCCGTGG
The DNA here is from genome assembly GCF_030014295.1 of Loxodonta africana. Classification (NCBI taxonomy): domain Eukaryota; kingdom Metazoa; phylum Chordata; class Mammalia; order Proboscidea; family Elephantidae; genus Loxodonta; species Loxodonta africana. The sequence continues at coordinate 51,571,801 of NC_087357.1, read as the reverse complement.
AAACCCTATGGGGCAGTACTACTCTGTTATATAGGATTGCTATGAGTCGGAATGGCCTCGATGGCAACAGGTTTGTTTTTTTTCTTTGGTTAATGGAGATATAAGCATTGGTAGCATGTTCTAAGGCATACACAGATATCATAAATGCTGTATTTCAAGAAGTCATTACTTTTGGAAACCTGTTCTTCTATTCCTTATTTACATGTTGGATCATGGATTGTATATTCTTTCTTTCCTGCTTCAAATGGTTGCTTACATAGTTATATTTATCCAGGGTTGATTTTATATCAGTCAGAGAAATATTTGGTTTGATTAGATGATAAATTTTATTAGTTATTTTTATTATTCCCTTGTCCTATAGGTACTGGGGATAGCATCTTTTGTCTCCAATAGTAATATTAAGAGTATTAATTAATTTAATGAAAACTTGAAGTGGAAATTCTGTACTGTTTTTATCTGTTCAGTAAGTTAGATTTATTTACATTTTAGAGCATGCTATAAAAAAAACAAGTTTTCCAAATTATAGGCAACTGATTGTTTAGGCGTAATGCTTGTTATGGATTGAATTATGTCACCCAAAAATGTGTGTTATCCTGGCTAGGCCATGATTCCCAGTATTGTGTGATTGTTCACCATTTTGTCATCTAATGTGATTTTCTCATGTGTTGTAAATCCTACCTCTGTGATGTTAATGAAGTGGGATTAGTGGAAATTATGTTAATGAGGCAGGACTCAACCTACAAGATTAGGTTGTGTTTTAACTCAGTTTCTTTTGAGATATAAAATAGAGAAGCAAGAAGAGAGACATGGGACTTCTATAAACCAAGAAAGCAGAGTCAGGAGCACAGCATGTTCTTTGGACCTATGGTCCCTATGCTGAGATGCTCCTAGACTAGGGGAAGATTGGTAATAAGACACTTCCCTGAGAGCTGACAGAGTGAGAAAGCCTTCCCCTGAAGCTTGTGTTCTGAATTCAGACACGTAGCCTCCTAGGCTGTGAGAGAATAAATTTCTCTTTGTTAAAGACATCCACTTGTGGTACTTCTGTTATAGCAGCACTAGATAACAAGAGAATCTATTAAGTATAATTAAGGAAATATTATAGGAAATAAGGACAGAGACTGGGAAGTTAAGGAACAGGTAGTGGTTTGTACTCATCCAGTCAAGGAAAAAAAAAGGAGAAGACTCTTTATTCTAATAGATGGTCTCCTTTCTCCAATACTGTATCCAGGAATCTTTTTAAACTGATATTCATTGAATATTTTTTCTCTACCTATCTTCTATTTTTGAGAGCTCTGTTTAATAGTTTCTAATATCATCTCTTTTATAAATCCTCTTCCCCAATATTTACTTCCTTTCTGCTTTTAAAGCATGTACCTATGGCCTTTCTCAAGCTGAAAGAACTAAAGAAAAAATTCAAGCCTTGAGTTGCAATAGTGAAGGACTCCATGGGGAAAATATTAAATGAGGCAGGAAGCATCAAAAGAAGATGGAAGAAATACACAGAGTCATTATACCAAAAAGAATTAGTCAATATTGAACCATTTCAAGAGGTGGCATATGATCAGGAACCGATGGTACTGAAGGAAGAAGTCCAAGCTGCTCTGACAGCATTGGTGAAAAACAAAGCTCCAGGAATTGATGGAACATCAATTGAGATGTTTCAACGAACAGATGCATTGCTGGAGGTGCTCCCTCGTCTATGCCAAGAAATATGGAAGACAGCTTCCTGGACAACTGATTGGAAGAAATCCATATTTATGCCTATTCTCAAGAAAGGTGATCCAACCAAATATGGAAATTATAGAACAACATCATTAATATCACACGCAAGCAAAATTCTGCTGAAGATCATTCAAAAACAGCTGCAGCAATATATCGACAGGGAACTGCCAGAAATTCAGGCTGGTTTCAGATGAGAACGTGGAACCAGGGATATCATTGCTGATGTCATACGGATCCTGGCTGAAAGCAGAGAATACCAGAAGGATGTTTACCTGTGTTTTACTGATTATGCAAAGGCATTTGACTCTGTGGATCATAACAAACTATGGATAACACTGTGAAGAATGGGAATTCCAGAACGCTTAATTGTGCTCATGAGGAACCTTTACATAGATCAAAAATCAGTTGTTCGGACAGAACAAGGGGATACCGGTTGGTTTAAAGTCAGGAAAGGTGTGTATAAGGGTTGTATTCTTTCACCATACCTATTTAATCTCTATGCTGGACTATATGAAGAATGGAGCAACAAGACTGGAGGAAGACTCATTAACAACCTGCGTTATGCAGACAGACGCAACCTTGCTTGCTGAAAGTGAAGAGGACTCGAAGCACTCACTAATGAAGATCAAAGACCACAGCCTTCAGTATGGATTACACCTCAACATAAAGAAAACAAAAATCCTCACAACTGGTCCAATGAGCAACATCATGATAAAAGGAGAAAAGATTGAAGTTGTCAAGGATTTCATTTTACTTGGATCCACAATCAACAGCCACAGAAGCAGCAGTCAAGAAATCAAAAGACGCATTGTATTGGGCAAATCTGCTGCAAAGGACCTCTTGAAATTGTTGAAGAGCGAAGATGTCACCCTGAAGACTAAGGTATGCCTGACCCAAGCCATGGTATTTTCAATCACATCATATGCATGTGAAAGCTGGACAATGAATAAGGAAGACCAAAGAAGAGTTGACGCCTTTGAATTGTGGTGTTGGTGAAGAGTATTGAATATATCATGGACTGCCGTAAGAACGAACAAATCTGTCTTAGAAGAAGTACAGCCAGAATGCTCCTTAGAGGCAAGGATGGAGAGACTGCGTCTTACATACTTTGGACATGTTGTCAGGAGGGATCAGTCTATGGAGAAGGACATCATGCTTGGCAGAGTACAGAGTCAGCGGAATAGAGGAAGACCCTCAATGAGGTGGATTGACACAGTGGCTGCAACAGTGAGCTCAAGCATAACAACGATTGTAAGGATTGTGCAGGACCGGGCAGTGTTTCGTTCTGTTGTGCATAGGGTTGCTATGAGTCGGAACCGACTCGACGGCACAACACCTATGGCTGCTACAAGCAGGAGTATGGATTACATACATTTATAACTGGACAACGAATAAGGTAGATCAAAAAAGAATCAATGCCTTTGAATCATAGTGCTGACAGAGAATATTGAACATACCATGGACTGCCAGAAGAAAGAAAAAATCTGCCTTGGAAAAGTACAGCCAGAATTCTCCTTAGATGCCAGGATAGTGAGACTTCATCTCATGTACTGTGGACATGTTATCAGGAGGCACCAGTCCCTGGAGAAGGACATCATGCTTGGTAGAGCAGAGGGTCAACAAAAGAGAGGAAGACCCTCAGTGAGATGGTTTGGCACAGGGCTGCAATGATGGACTCAAGCATAGCAACAATTGTGAGGATGGCACAGGACTGGGCAGTGTTTCGTTCCATTGTGTATAGGGTCACTGAGTTGGAACAGACTCGATGGCACCTAACAACATAACTTCAGGATACAGCATTCACATCTCATCATAGTCTCTATGAGGCATACCCTCCTGGAGTTGTGCATCCTGGCATCTCAGTATACACACATACTTAAGCATTGATCACATTGTATCATAAAGATTCACTTAACAAATTATTGCTGACCTCTTCCTGTATGCCAGGCACTGTTCTAGGCTCTGGGTAAGTAATGGTGAGACAAACATCAGCTGTCACAGAGCACACAATTGAGAGGGAGAGACAGGTTGCAAGCCCATAAACATGTAAATATGTAACATAAATTCAGATAAGGATATGTGCTATTAAGAAAATAAAGCATGGATTACTCAGAATGGTATATTCCTAGAGGTGGGAATGTGCTCAGTGTTTTATAAGGCTAAGGTGCCTGGATTATTTGGCAATGACCATCAGAAAGAAAGGAATATAAGATGAGTTCTGTGTTCTCCACTTGGCCATGAACTTGTTCATTTTTGTAATTCCAGGACACAGCAATATCCAGTTAGTACATGTGTTAATGAATCAAGAAATGCAGGCATGAATGAATGAATGTATCCTACATATAATGAATATTACCCAGGCAGCGCAAGTGGTTTGCAGTTACCTGCTAACCTAAAGATTGGAGGTTTGAACCCACCTAATGGCTCTGCATAAGAAAAGTCCCAATGATCTGCTTCTGTAAAGACTGCAGCTGAGAAAGCCCTGTGGAGCAGTTACACTCTGTAACACATGGGGTTGCCATGAGTCAGGGTGACTCAGTGATAGCTAGCAACAACAACTATAAACATACAAATGAAATGATAAGTGATAGGGTGTAAATAATTTATGAAACTTACAATTGCTGATATTTTATAAAATTTTAAAATAATTGTATGGAAAATAACCCCCCAAAACAAAAACCAAGTCTGTTGCTACAGAGTTGATTGGTATTTATAGTGACCCAAAAGGAATAAAGGATACATGAAATAAATTTACAACTACTTACTCACTTACCAACACGTTAGGTTCCAAAGACCAAGTTGTTATGCAAAAATTGGCATTATATGAGAGCTGGGGCTGTGCCCTCTCTGGCACCAGTGTTCCCACGGTTGCTAATCACCCAGTCGCTAATCACCCATCGTGTGCCCCTGGCACATCTTGGGATTCAGGTGATGCAGTGGTCTCCACTTCCCCACCATAACTTCCCCGCTACCATGGAACCATGGAGCCCGTTGGGGTTGGGAGTGGTGGTGGTGGTGGTGGTTGGAGATTACCTGCTATATTTGGAGCAGTAGGGGCCCACCATCACCTGGCCACACTCCAGGCCTCCGTGCAGACCCCAGAGCCTAATGGCTCCACCTTCCCATTCTACTGGCTTTGGAGATGGGCCTCGGTGACAGGCCTTTGGGCAGGTGAGGCCCGGCCACCTGGGCCCAGCAGAGTCTGTAGAGGTGGCAGAGAGGCCTCTTTAGAAGAAGAGACTTCCAAGCCCCTGCCAGACTCCTGCAGCCCTGGCTCTTGCTGCCTCCTGGAGGCCTGACTTCCCTCCTCTCCTGCTTCCGGCCTGGCTCACCTCCTCCACCCGACCTGGGTAATAGTAACTGCAGTGGTGGCGCTTGCAACCTTGGGCCCTCTCACAAACCTCGCCCTCCTCCTTCTCCCCTTCTCACCTAGGCTTCTTGTTAATGCCTGAAATAGTCGGATAGTAGATTTTTTGCTATTGTTGTAAATGTTAAATGTTGGATAATGAGATAATGATAAGTAGGGAGTAGTTGTATTATCATTTAGTTCCACAATGCCAGTTTTTCAATTGAAGTTAAATATATTTTGTGTAATGGCAAACAAAATGTCCTTTGTAATTTGTCCTAATTGTGGTTACTTTCAATTGTCATATGTGATGTTGTGTCAAGGTTTTCAGAACAATGGGAATGATTAAGCTTTCAGCAATATCATGGTTTCATTTTGAATAATTTATTTAAGAAAATATATCCTTTTAATGGACAGCATGCCACTTATTTGACAATTCTGGGAAAAACATCAAATAATCTTTTGGTGAATGGAAGTTGACCTTAAAGTGAATTGCTGTACCAGCACTTTATCAGTCTTTTAAAAACACAGTTATCTGAAGAAACACCTGCTCTACTGGATGGAGTTGGCTCGATTTATAGGAATAGCTGCCATGGTAAATGAGAAAGTTTGAAAAAAAACTGCCCTAGTAGGCTTCTCACATATCCTCAGTTTCCATAAAATTTTAGAGAAGAAAGTAATTATAGTTACCCTTCAAAAGTCTCCAAGTGGCAGAGTGATAGGAAACTTCTCCTTAGCTACCGCTGCCCGCTGAGAGGAGAATCTTGGCAGACACTTTTCACCACTTTCCTATTAATGTTTGTGTCTTGGTTAATTTGTTCTGCAAATTTTCCCTTTCATAATAACACTTTTTGGTGGCTAGGCAAGTAAAGTAAAATTCTCAAACTGTTTAAATAGTTCCTCCCTTCTTTATATGAGATTGCACACATTTTATAGGATTTCCTACTAACTTTCTATAAATTATGTTTCCTCTAAGACTGTTTTATAGTCTCTTTATGAAAGTTTATCTTTCTTGGAATAGCAAGATATGTTTTACTTCATGTGATTAAAGTATCTGTGCCCGTAAAGAGACATTGCAATTAAGCCAGTTGAACTAAAGAATGAAATTAGATGTATTCACTGAGTTGATTTCTAAAGCATTTGTTTTCCTTGATAGGGATATAAAACAATCAGATGATTTGTTTTATTCATTTGAATCCAGAGTTTGAATACATTTCCAAAAACAAACCGTGATAAGTTGAAAAGGCACGGAGAAAAGACTGAAAGGTATTTTCAAGCCAAGAAAAGAATGCCTAAGAGTAGTACAAACGACAAGCATTGGAAATCATCTTCAAAACTGTGAAGAGTTATATTGCGGTGAAGAAAAGCAGCAACCCCGAACCGTCACTTCTTAGGGTAGAATGAGGTTTGGTTTCACCAAGTGTTTACATGTAGGGGAGATTCTTCCTAATGGGCAAAGTCTTTAAATGCTACGTTGGGTTTCTTAGAAATGTTTTGAAAGCTTTTTTTTTTTTTTTTAATAATTTTTACTGTGCCTTAAGTGAAATTTTACAAATCAAGTCAGTCTCTCACACAAAAACCCATATACACCTTGCTACAGCTTTTTGTTTTGTTTTGTTTTGTTTTGTTTTTAGCTAAAACCTTTCAAAACGTATCTGAGTGCTATGGCTTAGTAGTGGTAGTTTCTGAAGACAGGGAGATAACTAATAACCTCCCAAGTTTCCTCTGGACATAAACGGAGATCAATACATTTCACTGACCAGAGAAATCCTTTGCTTGCCTACTATAAATCGAACCATAGCCTAGTTTCAGTTTATGTAAAGTTTAAGAAAACTTCTTTTGGGCTGTGTTTATGTATTAGTGTGATTCTGCTACAATTTGTAAATGCTATAGAAAATGAATTTATTGTCTGGTAGTATGCCTTTTAAAGAATAATTTGTTTTGTAAAAATTTTGTGTTTTTTTTTTTTTTTTTCAATGTTGATGGCCTGTTAGGTTTGAAGTCAAACTGTCCCACTTACTTGTAAGACAAGATGAAGAGCTATAGAGGCCGTAAGCACTGAAAGAGGGCACTGGTGGTTCAGTGGTAGAACTCTTGTCTTCCGTGTGGAAACCTTGAGTTTGATTCCCAGCTAATGTACCTCAAGCCCAGTCACCACTTGTCTGTCAGTGGAGGAGTGTGTATTTCTGTGTTACTGAACAGGTTTCAGTGGAGCTTCCAGACTAAAACAGACTAGGTAGAAAGGCCTGGCTTATATACGTCCAATAATTGGGCAGTGAAAATCCTAAAAGCCTTCGATTCTATACAAAAATTATCAAATGTCAATTTTTTTTCTTTCAAAATGTATTATTTTTCTTTGTGTTTCAACTTACCTTGGCTTATGTCTGGAAAAATTCTGCATTCTTTAACTCTTGATAAGCCTCAAGTTCATTAGCTATGAAATGAATGTAAGAGTAAAAATGTATCATTTTTAGTATGGTTCCTGACACATGGTAAGCATTAAACAAATGTTAGCTGGTCATTATTTTACTAGCATTACCATCATCATCATTATTAATGTTACCTATAGGGTCGCTATGAGTTGGAATCGATTCGACGGCAGCAGGTTTGGTTTTGGTTAACGGATTATTGTGAGGATTAATTTAAGTAATTTAGGTAAACATCTAGCAAGAGAATTGGCATAGAATAGAAAGTAAATTTTAGTTTCTTTCCCTTTAAAGTTCATTTCTTCACTTTACCGCAATCCTCTACACTTTATCATTCTCTGAGTATCACAGATAAAACTCAAATAAGTATAATTAAAAAAAAAAAACTTCTGATTGTCTCAGAAGATAAAATAGTATGGAGACACTGGGTATTTGGGGAAGAAAGTGTGATTCATACAATGAAAGCAAAGTGGAAGGAGAAGATATGCAAGATGGCCTTCGTTTTTTTCCTCTCGCGTAAATCGTATTCAAGCAATCTTAATAAAGACATTTCATTGATTCAGACTGAGTTATCCCAGAGCAATGAAGATTCTGCAATCTGCAAGTATGAAATCATGAAGTGTGGATTTTCATTGTTAAAGGGCCATACATTTTACAAGTCAGTTTAGCATTTTTACTACCTTTTGTTTTCATTTTATGAGTGTAATTTAATATCATTTCATTTTAGGGATTACCTGCAAGCCGTGTGAGGTACAGAGTAGATGATGTCCAGTTTCCTTACCCTGCCAGTATTTTTGACGTAGTAGAAGATTCTGGACTGGTAATAACTCGAGTCAATCTTAATGAAGAACCTACTACAATTTTTAAGGTCAGTGTGTCATTATTCCCATGTTGTCTTTTTGTTATTGAAATTTTCATTAAATGTTTGGCTTCATGGATGACTGTGTTTTTCTCTTTTCTCCTTTTATAATGTTTTGAATTATAAAACAATACATGTATAACCTACAGAAACTTTAAAAATACGGTTAAGTAAAAAATAAAAATCACTTGATAGCTCACATCTTGTAGATAATTAGAATTTACTTTTTCAATCTTCTGTCTTTATGATGATGTCCCATTCAAATACATGGAAACAAATATATGTTTGGAAATGACATAATCATATCATTCATGCTGCTTTGTGAATTTAATAATATATTATTGTCCATGCCAATAAATACCATTGATGCTATTATTTTAATGGCTACATGGCATTCTACTATATAAATATACTGTGATATTTTACTTTAATCTAAAAAACTAATAACCTGTTGTTGGACAATTAGGGTGCTTCTAATTTTTGTAATAATAATATCTCTGTTGTCATCAGCCACCTTGTGTGAATTTTACTGTTTACTTGTCCAATTTTTTTTTCCTTAAGTATCTAGAAGCAGAATTGCTTCATCAAGTTTATGTATTCTTAATATATTATGTGTCCAACAAATTCAAAATAACATTAACCCCCAACATGTGCTCTCAGTCTTTCAGAAGAGAACCCATTTTTCTAATATCACTGAACCTTGGACATTATTGTTGATTTTAATCTTTGCATATCTGCTATGAAAAATATTTATCTATTCCAAAAACCCCAAACCAAACCCATTGCCATTGAGTCGATTCTGATTCATAGTTACCCTAAAGGACAGAGTGGAACCACCCCATAGGGTTTCCAAGGAATGCCTGGTGGATTCAAACTGCTGACCTTTTAGTTAGCAGCCATAGCTCTTAACCACTGTGCAATCGGGGTTTCCATATATCTATTAGATTTTGTTATAACTTATTCTTCTTTAATTACCAGTGGAAATGAACATATTACCTCTTTTCTCTTTCATATATTTTTAATATAGTTGAAAATATAATGCCTGTTTCTACCTGTCAAAAATATTGAAAAATATTATCCTAAATTAAACTATTTTATTAAATGTTCAAGTGCTTCAGTTTTATATATTAAAAAAAAAAACCCAAACCCACTGCCGTCAAGTCGATTTCGACTCACAGTGACCCTATAGAATAGAGTAGAACTGCCTCCTAGAGTTCCGAAGGAGCACCTGGTGGATTCAAACTGCTGACCTTTTGGTTAGCAGCCGTAGCACTTAACCATTACGCCACCAGGGTTTCCACAGCTTTATATAGCTACTTAGAATAGTTTTTGTCACTTGCGAATAAAGCCTTTGATGGTATCCTGGAAAAATACCCTTATCAGTTGACCTTGTGAATACCAATAAGACTATGTCTGCAAGATTTTACTACTGGTTGTAATAATTGTGCTGTTTGTAAATTCTTCGTATTTACTCAAAGATAAATTGAGATTATCAGGATGATCCCTGGTTATGGTCTTCCAGACTTATGTTGAATTCATTTAGATTAATAACCTAACCCAAAACCCAAACCCAGTGCCGTCAAGTGAATTCTGACTCCTAGCGACCCTATAGGACAGTGTAGAACTCCCCATAGCGTTTCCAAGGAGCGTCTGGTGGATTCTAACTGCTGACTCTTTGGTTAGCAGCCGTAGCACTTAACCACTATGCCACCAGGGTTTCCTAATAACCTAACGCTTCCAAAAAGCTTCCAAAATAATGTACATCCCAGAGAAAAATATGCTTTTGGAAGTATTTGACATTTCTTAAAGATAAACATTAGAATTATTTTTGGTATAAGTTACCAAAGAAAATGATCAACTGTAAAAGCTATTTCAGTAATAAATAATATAGAACATACCAAATCTTAAAATTCTAAGCATAAGTTTTTCTTTGGTTGGCATCATTTGAACAATTTCTGCTATACAGTAAAAACTTGGTTTTATGTATTTTTAACTTTTTAAGAGACTCTACATCAAAGTGTTTTTAAACTATATTCTACATTTTACCCTCTAGTGTGAAGTATTTCTGTCTTATAATCCTGTGCATAATTAATTCACTGGAAAAATTAATTTCTTTTTATAAGCAAGGAAATTAGCCTTTTGCTAGTGATGTGACTGAATTTAACACTTTTTAAATAAGTGTATTGGTATTTATAAAGGCACGTGTTTTTACTGTAGACATCAGAGGAACTTTGGAAAGAGAAAAGAGTTTATAATTGGACAGATGAAGTATCAAAAAACACTTTGGTAGTTTTGTATCATAGAGTTTATAACTTAACTTCTTTGAGTATTCTCATCTGGCAAGTGAAAATACTTACACCTGGGTGGGAGCTAGTAGGATTGTTGTGAAGATTAAATGAGAATATACGTAACATATTCTAGTACAGTGTCTGCTACCTGGTAAGCAGGGAAGCAATAACAATTCCTCCCCCTTCTGGACTTCTGCAGTCCAATGGTTAAAAATATACCTGTGACAACGATACTTCTATTTTCTTCTTGTTACTAGTCTTTAACATGATTGTTATTACTTTTTAAGTTGGTGGTTGTTGCGTTTGATGATGGTGAACCAGTGATGTCCAGCAGTGCCACGGTGAAAATTCTTGTCTTACATCCTGGAGAAATCCCACGCTTCACACAAGAAGAATATAGGTATCAGTTCCTATCTTTTTTAAAAAAATATATGAAAGATGTTTTTGCTTCTCAAAATTGACATGATATGAATTTATATGAGGTAGGCTTCCAGCCTATTTTGATCCTTTCTACATTTTACATAATTTTAAAAATTAAAATAGCTAATTAATAATTTAGTTTAAAAGATACCTGTTTTAGTAATACTTTGATGAATAATGGATCCTTTTACAATAATTGGAAACCCTGGTGGCGTAGTGGGTAGTGGTTAATAGCTATGGCTGCTAACCAAAGGGTTGGTAGTTCAAATTCACCGGGCACTCCTTGGAAACTCTATGAGGCAGCTCTTCTCTGTCCTTTAGGGTCACTATGAGTCAGAATCAAGTCACTGTGAGTCAGAATCAAATCAATGGCAACAGGTTTTTATGGGTTATATATACACACATATATATACGTGTGTGTGTGTGTGTATATATATGTATGTATGTATATGTATAATTATCCAGAGTTCTGGTGGCACAAGTGGTTAAGCATTTGGCTGTTAACCAAAAGGTTGGCTGTTTGAATCCACCAGCTGCTCTTTGGAAACCCCATGGGACAGTTCTACTCTGTCCTAAAGGGTCGCTTTGAGTTGGAATCGACTGACAGCAGTGTTTTGTTTTGTTTTTTATAATTATCCTCAGGAAGTTAGGAATGTATTGAAGAATTTTTTTTTTTAATTATAATTACTGTGTTTTATGATTGCTTCATAATTTGCTATGAGTAATAACAATGCTTATAATACTCTTTTGCAAATATAGTTGAATTTTCTTTCATGATTGTTTTGTCTCCATTAAGTTAAAACATTAAAGTACTTTTATTAGCACACTAACACAAATATCAGGCAGTGTTTTTCACCAAAGATTGAAGAAAATCACTATATACTATATATATATACAATATACTTAGATTAGACATGATATTAAGAGACATCCAGTCACTGCTTTCCAGAGGCTTACAGCCCAGAAGTGGAAACAAAGAAGTATATGAAAAAATCACAGTACATTGTGAAAATACAACAACAGCGAGAAACTGACAGTAAGGGGGAAGCATGTTGAAGGGATGTTAGCACTTTCTGAACACGATCAGCATTAGTGTGAACTGTATCTTCAAGGAAACACAGATTTCAGCCAATACACAAAGATATGCCAAGCTAAAGAATCAGCATATATAGAAGAAAAAAATAAGTTTCTATAAATAAGTATTAATTTGTGAGAGATTACACTGAGTTCCAGAAATTTTTAGTAGTTCAGTCTCTCCAGAGACAAATTGGACATTGGACATAGTGGCATCACTAGAAGAGTGTGGGAGGTACAAACTGTACCAGGTGACACTGAGAGAGATGGCACCAAAGTGACTGTCTGAAATTTTCATGCAGTACTTCAGCAGAAATTATTTTTTAAGAAAATATTCCTGTAGTGAGTTATAACAACAATTTTTTTTTATAAGCCCAGCTTACATGTATCAATATACCTATGTGGTACAATTAATTACTTTTGTGTGGCCTTTCTAGCCATGGTCTTGTAACTCCCACCCAGGTGACTGGATGGGACTGTGTGAGAGGATAGTTGTGGCCCTCCGAGGGGATTGTTCAGTTTTGCCTTAAAAGAAAGCCAATTCCAGAGCAGAGAGGAAGATCCCATTACCACCAAGGAAGAACAGCCAGGAGCCAGTGTGTCCTTTGGACCTGGGATTCCTGTGCTGAGAGGCTCCTGCGACCAGGAGATAGAGAGAGAGTGAGCTGTAACTGTGAAGATAGTGAGAAGCAGTGCAGGAGAGACCTGGCAGCAGATGGCTCTGTGGGCTTCCTGGCCCTCAGAGAGGGAAAGCTGAGTACCTTTGAGCAGAGGCCGAGGGCCAGCGAGAGACTTACTCTCGAGCACAGCTGGGAAGAGGCTATGCTGATGAAAGAACTGTACCCCAGAGTGTTCCTGAGCCTGAATTGTAACCTATTGCTCACCTAATAACCCACAAAATTGTGAGTATGGTCTGTGAGTTCTTTGTAGCCACTGCAATGAATTACCAAACTCTGCAGAGTAGAGAGTGCTGTGGGAGGAACGGCTGGTGTCAGAGTTGGTAAAGGTGGCTGAGAGAGGAGGCATGTCTGCCCTCTCCTCATAGGAATCAGCCTTGGGCTGTTTATCTTGGGTTCTCCTTCCCCCCTTTGTGGGGTCAGAGGAGGCCAGACACCACCCCAAGTCATTTTTACAACCCGCAAGGCTAAAACTCTATGCTAATTTACTTTTTGAAACTTCTTATGTGCTCTGGAAACCCTGGTGGCGTAGTAGTTAAGAATTCTGCTGCTACTCAGAAGGTTGGCAGTTCAAATCCACCAGGCACTCCTTGGAAACTCTATGGGGCAGTTCTACTCTGCCCTATAGGGTGGTTTTGAGTCAGAATCGACTTGACGGCAGCGTGTTTGGTTTTGGTTAATGTGCTCTGGTCAGAGCTGTCATTATTACTCAATTACAATGGTGCTTTGAATCACATGGTTTCATCTGCACATTTTTATAGTTGTTAATTTTGTCAGATTTTCTAGTGTTTTAGCTACAATATTGTGATAGCTAGTATTTGTGAACATATCTATAGCTTTTTGAGAATAATGTAGTAATTAAAGTAAAAGAAGGAGAAAAATAAAAGAAAGCTTCCACTCGTTACTAATAATGTTGTAATTCAATGTAGTAAGATTTTATAAAACAACTTTGTTGTTAGTATTCATATAATATAAGAAGTATTGCATTTAAACAATTTACAGCTGTATTTATTACATATTATTCTATGGTTAAAATAGATAATAAACATTATTAAGGATTCTGTATGGGCTGGTACGAGAGGCGGTACATGGAGGGGACACCATGAGTCACCACACTGCTTGACACCAATCGTAGTGATGCCTCTTCATTGAAGGATGATACTAATTGAGGCTCAAAAGAAATTAAGATTTTAGATCATGGAGGACTTTATCATGTTCCAGAGTTTGTGGTTTTATTGCTCTCATAATTTCTAAGAACTACCTAAGAAGATTTAGCTTAGAGCAGAGGTTAAGCTAGTGAGACAGAAGGGAGGAGGATTTTTTATTTTATTTTATTTTAGAAAGCTTACCTTGATATTTGAATTTAAAACTGTTAAGAATGGAAACAGGAAGAAACAGTGAGGACCTGAATAAAGATAGTTCAGAGGAGGTGGGGAAAGGAAAGGAAAGAGGACTAAGATGTAAATAAGTATATAAAGTCACCTTCTATAAAAAGCTTGATATTTAAGATAAAGAAGTGTCCACATGAATCAATACCTATGATTTGGAGCAAGTAGAAGTATTAATGAAGTACAGTTATGAATATAGGTTTTGTGAGAAACTTGATTTACGTAACTTCAGATGTTTACATTAATGTGCGTGAAAGATAAGTACAGGTAGTTCCCAACAACTCCACTGTAAGCTGGTTCCAACGTCAGTCAAGTACCTCATTTCATCTTTTAGTTTTCATTATATTGCCTTTTATGATCAGTATCTTTATAAATTCAATTCTTGTTCATCTTTGGAGATTGAAAACATTATATATAAATTTACAGATATATTTTAACACTGTATGTAGTATATATCACTAATGATAAGATGTAAAGAACAGTCATAAGTATGGGTCATCTTAACTTGAATAAATCGTAAGTGGGGGACTACCTGTAGAAGGCAGTAGGATACGCAAGACTGGGGCTCTGGGAAGATAGATCTTGGCTGAAAATAAAGGTTTGAAAGTAATCTGACTACAGATGGTGGTTGAAGTCATAATCAAAAACTTGAATCACTGAAGCATTCACTCTCAACAATAAGTCTAATTATTAATACCTTCGTCACCATCATCACCATTAAGTTGTTCAATGGGTGAAATATATGGGAATATTTACCACACTAAACCAAGTAGTTTTCGCCATTTGTAAAAAGCTGCCTTTGTAATACTCTCTATATTAAGTTATACAATAAATTATACTCTATATATTAAGTTATACAATATATTTATCAGAAAATCCTATGTATATGCAAAACAGTAAGAATTATTGGTCAATCTAAGATGCATCAATTGGTCCCAAACCACTTGGAACAAAGGAGAATGAAGAACACCAAAGACACAAGGAAAATATTAGCCTAAGAGGCAAAAGATCCACATAAACCAGAGACTCCATCAGCCTGAGACAAGAACTAGTTAGTGCCCAGCTACCACCAATGACTGCCCTGGCAAGGAACACAACAAAGAGTCCTGGACAGGACAGAGCGGGAAAAAAGCGCAGAGCAGAACTCAAATCCGTGTAAAAGACCAGACGTAAGGGTCTGACAGAGACTGGAGGAACCCCCGAAATTACGGCCCCTGGACACTCTGTTAACCCAGAACTAACACCATTACCAAAGCCCACTCTTCAGACAAAGATTAAACTGGACTATAAAACAAAATATAATACTCATGAGGAGTGTGCTTCTCCGTTCAATTAGAAACACGAGACCAAATGGTGAGCTCCTGCCCAGAGACAGGATGAGAAGGTAAGAAGGCCAGGAACTGGTTGAACGGAAACAAATAACCCAGGTGGAAAGGGGGAGTGTGCTGTCACATTGTAGGGATTATGAGTAGTGTTGCATAAAAATGTGTGTATAAATTTTTGTATGAGAGATTGACTTGAGCTCTAAACTTTAACGTAAAGCAAACAAACAAACAAAAAAAAACAAGGATGGTAAGACTTTGTCTTCTTTCTTTGGATATGTTATCAAGAGGGACCAGTCCCTGGAGAAGGACATTATGCTTGGTAAAGTAGAGGGTCAGCGAAAAAGAGTAAGACCCTCACTGAGATAGACTGACACAGTGGATGCAACAATGGGCTCAAACATGGCAACAATTGTGAGGATGGCACAGGACCAGGCAGTGTGTCATTCTGTTGAATGTGGGGACCCTATGGGTCAGAACTGACTCGATGGCACCAAACAACAACAACCTTTCCATAAATGTGATTGTACCCTTTATACAACTTTATACCCTACTTTTCTTCACTTGGGCTTTTTAGCTTGTATGTATTTTACTTATTATCAGCTTCTAACCTAAATAAAGGTTGGCAGTTCAAACTCCACCCCTCTCCCCACCAAAAAAAAAATTATTGGGCAATCTCAGTTTTAAATCGCTATTTTCTCTCATGTAAGCTCTTGCCAATTGTTTTCCTTTTTCCTTAGTTTGGTCCACTTTGGCTGTGCTCTCCAATTCTTTGCCTTGTGATATCTTGTTCTCTGCTTGGAGAACTTCCCTGAATGTGTTAATTTTGGTCTTATCAAGAACCAAGATGGATATATACTCAGTTGGTGTGTTTCTCACTTACCAAGAGCAGATGCTCACAAAAAAATATATATTTACTCTTTGAAGTGGGTCAAAAAAACCCTCACAGTTTCATACCAAGGAAATTCCCACATTTGTTTTCCAGAAATCCTTACTCCAAGTCTAGTTGTTCCTTGGAAGCTGCAGGAGAATTAAAAAAAAAGTGTTATGGTGGATAACGCTTCTTCTTGAAATAAGCTCTATTAAGAGGCGTGCTTCTCTGGGCTTCCATTTGGAACTCATTTCCTTATTTATAGAAGTATGCCTCCAAAATTCTCTAACTATCACTTTACTTGCTAACTCTTTTACCTAGAATATTGTAGTATTGAGGCCAAGGTCATAGATTGCATCAGGGCATTGCTCATTTAGTTTTCCTTTTTAAATGTCCTTGATTAATGCCAGTTTTTAAAAATGGAAATGTTTTGTTCAGTGAATAATTACTATTTCTTACCTTCTCTGTATGGAACTATTAACTGCAAATAGATGCTATTAATAAAGTTAGAGAACAAAAAACTAGCCAATTACCTTGTACTAAATTAAAAGCAGTCACATGAACATATATGGAAGAATTTTTTACTCTCTGGAATAGAGTTTCTAATAATCGCAAATATCTCCCTTAATTATCCCAGTTAACTTGGTACTGTATAGTATAAAGGCAATTTAGTAATTTTACTGCTTCCTAGAGTTTATTAGGAAACTCTGATGGCGTAGTGGTTAAAAGCTACGGCTACTAACCAAAAGGTCAACAGTTTGAATCCACCAGGTGCTCCTTGGTAACCCTGTGGGGCAATTCTACTCTGTCCGATAGGGTTGCTATGAGTCAGAATCGGCTTGACGGCAGTGGGTTTGGTCTTAGACTATATTAAGAGAACCCTATTTTTTTATGTATCTACAATATTGCCATAATGGATTCAGTAGTACTTGAGAACTGAAAACTATTGTTTTTGTTTTCTATCAGGCAGCCAGAAAATATAGATAATAAAAAAGTTATACCAAATATGGACAGAAGATATTATTTTTTGAATAAGTAAAAATAATTGAAATTAAGTGTTTATATAAGCTTAAATTTGACCTAAACCATAGGAAGAACAGTTTAAAAAATTGAGGCTGATAGTGATTATTTTCTTCAATTATCCCTCCATTCTTTTGAAGATAATTAAGGAGTATATAACAGAGAATGTCTTGCTTCCTCCTAAACCATTTCCTTTTCCTCTTGAACATACAGCTAAGCTACATTTCCTAGCATCCCTTGTATTCAATGCAGCCATGTGACTGAGTTCTGGCCAATTAAATGTAGAAGTAAGTAGTCTGCACCATTTCCTGGCCTGACAGCCTTTTCCCCTAATGGACGGTTGGATGGAGAAAGCACCTTGAGAGACCTTGGGAGCTATATGTTGACAACTGTGGAAACACAAGATAGAAGAAACCCTAGGCCCCTGAATCATAGCTTGAAGGAGAGTCAACTACCTAGTAATACCCTCACATACACTGTTATGTGAGCAAGAAATTCAGGGGTTTATCTATTATATTATCTAGTACTGTTTCAACTAATGTAAGATGTTCCACATTTTAGTGGCTTGAAAAACTTCATTGCATAATATAGTAATCATATTAAAATGTCTTATTTAAGCTGTAGTATCTCCCAGTTTGCCATTTATTAAATAGTATTCATGAGAGAATATTTATTTTCATATATGGCTCTTTTTTTCTTTTTTTAATCTGTTCAAGCACTAGCTTTGGGAATATGCTGACACCATTTGATATTGCTGTGAAGGCAGTCTTTTTTTTTTTTTTTAACAGAAAAGGAGATATGCAATAAACAATTTCTGAAAACCTCGTTTCTTCATTCTCTTTCTTCAGATCCATTTACTGCCCCTGCCAGATGCACATAATTCCCAGAAATAATAAATAGTTATATTAATACTTGATTATCAGAAAGATTCCTTGTACTTGAATTATTCCTTTTAGAAAATCTCTCCATTTGTTTAATCAAATTTGGAGGGAATACAAAATGATAGTATATGATTCCTATTACTTGGAGGGTGTGTTACAAGGGTACTCATGGATTACAACTGGAAAACAGCCATCTAGGATAGGTGGGATTGTGGGCTCAGGTTTTTACATGCCAGGAATGTCTTCATTTCAATAATGACTTTTGAATGCCTTAGTAAAAACTAGTTGTGAACTAATGTCTAGATATTAAAGAGGGGTTTTAAAGAGAAAACATTAATTTATCTAAGAGTTTGATTTGAATTCTTGATTCATACATACACCCTCACCCCAAGACTCAGTTGTCTTATTTATATTGGTCATTTAAATCTCAGTGTAATAATTTTTAGTTATGATTGGTTAGGCTTCTGCAACAAGGAGGTCACCAAAACTCAATGGTTCCAAGACCAAAATATACATTTGTTGCTCACATGATGATCCAAGATGAATGTACCAGGTTGGTGAATATTTCTGCTCCATGCAGTCATTCAGAGACCCAGGTTGACTCATTCTCTCATCTTCAACATTATGTTTCAAAATAACTAGAGATTGCCATTTAGTCAGTGGAAAGGGAAAGAAGTTCACAGCGATAGATTCCCTCTTTGTGAGGCAGGAGTTGAAAATGTCACTTCAGCTCCCATCCCATCATCAAATTTTAGGCAAATATCCACACTTACCTATATCAGGCCTGAGAAATGCTGTTACTTGCTGGGCAGCTGTATCCCAGCTCCGCCATTATTACTGAGGAAGAAGAGAAAATGGTGTTGGTAGAGAGCGAGCGTTCTCTAACATATTAAGCATTTAATTTTGGACAAGTCAAGTTATAAATTTTACTTGCTGTAGCCATCTGAAATGTACTTAGTTTTTATTAAGAATGTACAATATTGAGTACATGAACTAATGATATAATAGAATGGGAAACATTTTTATTTGTAAATATGTATTGGAATAGTTAGATTAAATTGTTCTTAAAATAGCAATAAAGAATGAATACCTCTTTGAATTCAAGTCAATTCTCATACACACTTTTTTATAATAAAAATCTTTATCTCTAGTGATTTCAGCTTACCAAGTATTACTATCACATATTGCAAACCAAACCTTTCTGGGCTTCAAACTACCGTTTGGTGATTTGATTGCAATTAATTACTTGCTCCAGATGTCTTCTTGATAACAAAAGAAAAAGAAAACATATATGAAAGAGTGTGGATAAGTAAATGAAAGCTAAACCAAACCAAACCAAACCCAGTGCTGTCGAGTCGATTCCAACTCATAGCGACCCTACAGGACAGAGCAGAACTGCCGCATAGAGTTTCCAAGGAGCGCCTGGCGGATTTGAACTGCCAACCCTTTGGTTAGCAGCTATAGCACTTTATCCACTATGCCACCAGGGTTTCCAAATGAGAGATATGTACTGTAAATTAGCTTTGTGAAGACCATCAAAAAGGTTTGGGATTTGATATTTACTGTTTGGTGTAACATTTCCCAATGTATCAGTTCTGTCGTGACAGAAAAGCAGAATCCATTATTCCTTTTATAGAATTGAAAACACTTATGTGTTGAGATAGTGGTAACTGCTCAGTTGCTGGACTATAACAATAGGCCTACCGTACCTTTCTTTAAAATTATAAAATCATGATGTAGTAGGCAACCAACAAATCATAAACATCAGTGTAAGTACTTTAATATTTACTAAAGAAATGCTGGGTTGCCAGCTAAGTTTCTGATGACAGATAATGTAGGTTTATCTGATCTATATAACAGTAGCAATATAATAAAAAGTGAAACCATCCTTTCATATACTTAATCATGCTATGCCGGTGTTTCCTGTTGTATAAAAACTTCCTTACTTTCTACTATTGATTCTTTGAAATAAATTAATGAAGTTTGTTAAAGTATTCAAGGATTTTATAAAGGCCATCCTATATTTGGTAAAATAATTTTTGTTGTCCTAATTAGAAGAGAAATTTCTCACATTTTTTCCTGTTTATAATACATAATATTGGAACATTTTATATATGTCTAAAATAGATTTGGTTTTGTCTTCCCTCACATCCTGTGAACTGAATTTGTTTCTTGCTGCTCTGGCTTTAAGTCATTTTTAAGAGTGGGAGGAATCTCATAATGGGAAAGCAATTTACTGCACAAAGATATATGTTTTCTTATACAGTGGCCAAATTAACAACAATTTTCAAGCTAACTATTCATTTGGTTCTCTTGCTTTCTTAGCGTAGTTATAATATTTGAAGCAGATTCATTTGGTTAATTTCACGATCTCTTCAAACCAGTCATTCATCATTCATCATATCACTTAATTAGGGTTAAAGGAAGAATCAAGATATCATCTGCTCCATCTATTTGTCGTTAAGTAAACATCTAACTGTCCATTAAATACTAACTTCTTAAAACTTTTGACATGTATGTCTCCCTTTATACTGTCTAATATTCCTTTCTTCTAAATAATTGTATACAAATTCCAAACTATTTAGAAGCATACTCTACTGGGTTGAATATTGTCCTCCAAAATTCAGGTCTACCCAGAATCTTAGAACGTGAACTTATTTGGAAATAGGATTTTCAAAGATGTAATTAGATAAGGTGAGGCCAACTGGATTAGGGTGGACTCTAACTGCAATCACTGATGTTCTTATAAAAAGAAGACAAACACAGACAACTAACAGGGAAGGGCAGGTGACAATGGTGGTAGAGATTGGAGTGAGATGCAGCTACAAGCCAAGGAAAGCCAAAGATTGGTGACAACCACAAGAAACTAGGAAGAGGCAAGGAAGGATTCTTCCCCTAGAGTCTTCAGAGAGAGCCTGGCCCTGCCGACACCTTGATTGCAGACTTCCAGCCTCCATAACTCTGAAAAATAAATTTCTTTTGTTTTAAGCTGCCTAATTTGTGGTAATTTGTTAAAGCAGTCCTAGGAGACTAAAACTCATAACACACAACCAGAAATCTCAAAATGGAGCAAAGCCCCATCCTTACGAATCATTCCTCCCTCTAGGTTCTTTTAGTTTTTCTTTTAGACAAACACTTATATAGATAATTTGAATGTCTGAGAGAGTTAGCATGCCCCAAATCTTCACCCTTTCTCCTTCTCCTCCTTCTTTTTTTTTTTTAAGTAAATCTCTTAAAGATTTTATGGCATTCCTTTCAGTATTTGTTGTTGAAAAATTCCACCCTTTCTCAAAATCTTCCCCAGGTGATTTCAAATTTTTTTCCCTTTTAATAATAATTTAAGATGAAGTATCAGCCTCCACCTCACATGGATACTCTAATAATAAGTTTTGAGTTATTATAATCCAAGTGATTAAGAAGTTTATTTCTATATGCAACACCATATATTTAAATAATTTTCTATAATTTGGGTTTCACTGGAAGTAGAAAAAAAAGTTAATCTTACTCTCATAAAAATTCTGTTCTCAAAATCATAGCAAGTAATGCATTAAACAGAGCATAGGAATCATTTAGTCTGCCTCATAATTTAATACTTCTCTAATGTCATCCTTGACCCAAAGTTGACTAAAACTTAAAGTGGTGGAGAACTCCCTTCGATCTTTGGATAACTGTGAATATTAAGAAATTATTTGTTATAATTACTATATTTATTTAAAAAATAATTTTCTATACCTTTTCCTGTGTACCTTCATTATTTATCTATATATACATATACATGTGTATATATATATACACATGTATATGTATACATATGTGTGTATTAATATATAGTAAAGTTCTCTTTTAATATCTATTAACTTCATCTTTATTTTCCCTAGAATCTTTTTTTATTTTCTAAACAGTCATGGTTATTTTGAACTTTATCTCTTTCAAAATGTTAACAATTCTCCTTAACACTAATCCTCTTAATTCCCTCTATCAGTTCTGGTCCTCCAAGAAGCAGATGCCAAGATGAGACTTAACTAGCAAGGATTTTTTAGGAGAAATGACTCTGAGAGAAATGAGGAAGCAGGGAAAGGTTGAAAGAGCCTTTAAACCACATTGCATTCTAACCCGAAGCGAAGAAGAAAGGGAGGGAAGGTCTGTGGAAGCATCCTAGATAGATGTGCTATTGAAATGAGGTTTTATAAGACTGTTGTTTTTAGGTGCCATCGAGTCGGTTCCAACTCATAGCAACCCTACATACAACAGAACGAAACACTGGCTGGTCCTACGCCACCCTTACAACTGTTGTTATGCTTAAGCCCATTGTTACAGCCATTGTGTCAAAATTGTTGGGCACCCTCAAACTACAATCAGCTCTCAGAGTAGTCTCCTGTCTCCCAGGAATGGACCAGCCTTAGCACCTCTGCTGTTCTAAATCATTATGTATAAGCAGCCTCTAGGTACAAACATAGCAGTAGATTTCAAAGCACAGAAACTGGGAAACTCAGTCAAATATGCTCCCTGGGGTTGTAGGCGGCAGAGTACACTTTCATGGCTACCACATGTCCATATTTCATGAAAGGTTTTCAGTCCATAACCAGCTTGGATGTTCTGGAAAATGGTTACACTGTAATAAACAACAAAAACATTTTATCTATCACCCATTTAATCCTGACAGAAATGTCAAAATCCTGATAGTAGTATAAATATATAATATTACTTGAGAATAGATGAAATCTAGTATTTCAAATAACTTATCATTGTGAAGAATGACATTGACCTTCATCTCAGGATGATGGACTAAGACTTATGCGTACTGGAATTCACTTGTCATCAGTTTTAAAGGTACATGTCATGGAAAGGTCAATATGTCTGAAATAGATCATAGACTATAAATGTGAATATTGATTTTGAGTGGAAAATGTAGCATCATAAATGAATTATCAAAATTTTCCAAAGATAATTATGTTTTTCAGAGAAATATGCCACCTATACAAACATACCTTTGGTATTAATACAAAATAGAAGCATATCGATCTTGATTATTAAATACTTGCATGATTTAATGTCACATGTTTATTTTTAAAAATTCATATATTTTAACACACAACTTCCATAAAAGAAGAAATTCAAAATTTATATTTTGTGGGTTTTATATATAAAGAAGAGAAAGGGCAAATGTTCCTAGAGTATTTTTGTTAAACTCTTGAACAAGTTGATATTTTTTTAACCCACAGAGAAAACATTGTCATTTTCAATGTCCAGCATTATTCACATTTAATATATTAAACTCAAAATAAGAATATTATACATATGAATATCATGTCTTTTTTTTAATTCAAATACCCTTTAATGAAAAAATGCATAGTCTGGTTCCTTATTAAAGTAAAAAATTGGTTCTTTGCTGATTAAGGTGAACTAATTTCATAATAAATGACAAAGCTAAAGTTTTATACAATTTATATTTAAAATAAGATTCTTGAAATGTTTTATATGGAAGAGCAATAGTAGAGTAGCTATTATAAAGGACTATAAAGGATTGAGAGTATACCTCCTCATATGCAAAAATAGAGAAAAAGCATGAAGTCCAGAGACATTCATTTCTATACCGTATGAAAAATGAAAACAATGTTATCACAATGGCCAAGGAAATACTGAGTCAGCAGTTCTCATTAAGATTTCATGCAGAGAACTAAAATTACTTTCACCGAGCCACGCTGCAATCATTTTTACATACGCCACACTAGTTTGGACTGGGAAATTTAAGAAAAGATTTTTAATCAATAGTGCAATAGCTTATGGAGAACTGTTGGTTTTCATTTCAAAGAATATAAGAGAAAAAAAATGCTACCTAAACGTAGTTAATATAATACAGAATGAATCTACATGCAGACAGCATTACTTGTTTGCTAAAGTCATTTTCAGTGTAATTTAAATTGATCTCTCAATGTGAGAGCTGAATTTACCTGAAGATAACTTTTCTGTCCCTTTATAAAATCTTCCTTCAAAGACAGATTTTCCTTCTTTAACTGTTAAAAACGTGATTCTGGCAATACGTCACTGCAGTTTTCACAGGCTTTCTCTATATTGTTGTTAGGTGCCATCCAGTCAGTTCTGACTCATAACGCCTTTATGTACAACAGAGTGGAACACAGCCCAGTCCTGTGCTATCTTCACAATTGTTGCTATGCTCGAGTCAATGTATCTCATCGAGGTTCTTTCTCTTTATCACTGACACTCTTCCTTACCAACAATAATGTTCTTCTCCAGGGACTTGTCCCTGCTCATAACAAGTCCAAAGTAAGTGAGACAGTCTAGCCAGCCTACTTCCAAGAAGCACTCCAGCAGTATTTCTTGCTCTTTCTTCTGGCATTACATGGTATATTCAATATTCTTCACCAGCACCATAATTCAAAGGCATCAATTATTCTTCAGTCTTTCTTATTCATTGTCCGGCTTTCACATGCATATGAGGCAAATGAAAATATCCTGGCTTGGGTCAGGTGCACATTAGTCCCCGAAGTGACATTTTTAACACTTTAAAGAGATCTTTTGCAGCAGATTTGCCCAATGCAATACACCCTTTGATTTCTTGACTGCAGCTTCCATGGGCGTTGATTGTGGATCAAATTAAAATGACATCCTTGACAACTTCAATATTTTTCTCAGTTTGTCATGATGTTGCTTGTGATCTAGTTGTGAGGATTTTTGTTTTCTTTATGTTGAGGGGTAATCCATAGAGATGGGTGTAGTCTTTGATCTTTATCATTTCTTCCATTCCCTTTAGCTACTGTGCATTCAAGAGCAAGTTTCAGAGTCTCTTCTGACATCTATTTTGGTTTTTTCTTTCTTTCCTGTCTTTTTAATGACCTTTTGCTTTCTTCATGTATGATGTCCTGGGTGTCCTTCCAAAGCTTATCTGGTCTTTGGTCATTAGTGTTCAATGCATCAAATCTATTCTTGAGATAATCTCTACATTCAGGTAGTATATACTCAAGGTCATATTTTGGCACTCATGGACTTGTCGTCATGGGTCAGAATTGACTTGATGGCAGTGGATTTGGTTTGGACTTGTTTTAATTTTCTTCAGTTTCAACTTGAACTTTCGTGTGAGCAATTAATGGTCTGTTCTGCAGTTGACCCTGGTCTTGTTCTGACTGGTGATATTGAGCTTTTCCATAGTTTATATCCACAGATATAGTCAATTTGGTTCCTGCGTATTCCATCCATTGAGGTCTACATGTACAGTTGCCATTTACATTGTTGAAGAAAGGTATTTCCAATGAATAAGTTGTTGGTGTTGCAAAATTCTGTCATGTGATCTCTCCCATCATGCTATCATCAGGGCCATATTTTCCAACTGCTGATCTGCCTTCTTTTTTCCAACTTTTTCATTCCAATCACCAGTAATTATCAAAGCCTCTTGATTGCAAGTTTGTTCGGTTTCAGACTGCAGAAATTGGTAAAAATCTTCAATGCCCTCATCTTTGGCATTAGTGTTTGGTTTGTAAATTTGAATAATAGCCATATTAACTGGTCTCCCTCGTAAGCTGTAGATATTATCCTATCACTGTCAGTGTTGTACTTCAGGATAGATCTTGAAATGTTCTTTTTGATGGTGAATGCAACGCCATTCCTCTTCAAATTGTCATTCCCAGCATAGGAGACCATATGCTTGTTTGATTCAAAATGACTAACACCAGTCCATTTCAGCTCACTAATGCCTAAGATATCGATCTTTCTGTATTCCACTTCATACATTCTAGGTTCCAATTCTTAACGGATGTTTGCAGCTGGTCTCATTTGGAGTCATGCCACATCAACAAATGAAGGCCTTGACAGCTTGACTCTATCCACTTTATTAAGGTCGACACTACTTTAAGGAGGGAGCTCTTCCCCAGTTGTATTTTGAGTGCCTTCCAACCTGGGGGGCCCATCTTCTGGCACTATATCAGACAACGTTTTGCTGCTATTCATAAGGTTTTCACTGGCTAATTTTTTTCAGAAGTAGACTGCCACGTCCTTCTTACTAGTCTGTCTTTGTCTGGAAGCTCAGCTGAAACCTTTCTGCCATTGGTGACCCTGCTGGTATTTGAATACCAGTGGCGTAGCTTCCAGCAACACATAAGCCCCCACAGTACAACGAACTGACAGATGCGTCATATATATATATATATATATATATGTATGTATGTTTTTTATGTATGTATGTATATGTAATATATATACATACATATATATATTTTTTGTACATATATATATATATATATATATATATGTTGTTCTTGTTAGGTATTGCCAAGTCAGTTCCATCACATAGTGACCTAATGTACAACAGAACAAAATGTTGCCCAGTGCTGTGCTATTCTCACAATCCTTGCTATGCTTGAGCCCATTGTTGCAGCCCCTGTGTCAATCCATCTTGTTGAAGGTCTTCCTCTTTTTTGCTGACTCTACTTTACCAAGCATGATGTCCTACTCCAGGGTCTGGTCCCTCCTGATAACATGTTCAAAGTGCATGAGATGAAGTCTCACCATCCTCACTTCTAAGAAGTATCCTGTCTGTACTTCTTCGAAGACAGATAAGCTCATTCTTCTGGCATTCCATGATATATTCAATATATTCAATATTCTTTGCCAACACCATAATTCAAAGGCATCAACTCATATACATATAAATACATATATAATCTTTTAATCTTTATACGCCAAATAGCTACTTCAATTATTGTCATATAGAGGTGCATTCCCACATATTACAGTCAAGGTACTGATGCCTGCCCAGGATTATCATACCAAGAGAGAGGCCCCTTACAGAATGGTTTGTGAAGCCTATGTCTGTCTCACTGATGCTCTATTTTACTTGTATATTTTCAAAAGTTCCCAGAATATTCTGTGATCCGTGATTTTAGATGAGGGTAGGATGAGATAGAAGGAAGCACAGGATTAGGGTTATTTTCTTCAAATTTTATTGAGTCATCTAGTGTCCTTGTCCACTAATTTATTCAACAGACATTTATTATCTAGGCACAATGCTATGTTAGTCAAGTAAAATAGAATAGATAGTAGGGCAGTCGTGACCCCTCTAAAGCTTACAATCTACTGGAGACAACACACATTGAAAAAACTACTTACAATGAAGTAAAATTAATCTCATGTTCAAAAGGTATTAATTCCTTTCCTTATGCTGACAATATTAATTGATCATATACAATGCACTGGGAATAACAGCACTGAAAAAATATTCATGATCTTTACCCTCAAAAACCTTATAATCTATATAGTAGGAAGAAATTAGTCAAATGATCACAGGAATTAGGCTATAATTGCAAAATATGATAAGTAATCTCAAAAGAGCGTGGTTTCATGAGTGCACATAGCAAAGGCATAACCATGGTGATGGAGAGGTCAGAGAACATTTCTTAGGAAAATGGCAGGAGATGAGATCTGAATAAATAGTAATTAGCCTTTTAGGTGAAGGAATGGGGAAGAAACTGCATGTGTAAAAACACTGAGTTGGAAAGGAGGATGACAAATTCTAAGAATGGAAAGGTCAGTACGGTTGAAGAACCAGGAGCCCTGGTGATGCAGTGGTTAAATGCTCTTCTGCTAACCGAAAGGTCAGAGGTTCGAACCCACAAGCCATTCCATGGGAGGAAGATGTGGTAGTCTGCTTCCATAAATATTACAAACTTGGAAACGCTATAGGGGAGTTCTACTGTGTCCTATAGGGTTGCTATGAATCAGAATTGACTCGACGGCAGTGGGTTGGGTTTGTTTTGGTTTGGTTTATGATTGAAGAAGAGAGAATGGGGATAAAGTGATATAAGATGAGGCACAAATTTGGGGCATATTAACAATTTGAGTTATCCTGTGAGCACTGGAAAACCATGTAAATATGATATGTTAGCAGTGGGCTGGGGAGCTCAGAGTGGTGGTGACATGATTATATGTAAACTTTGAAATGATAATTGGCCATTGTGGCAAAGTCAGACTAGAAATTAGTCAAAGTGGATGAGTGTGGACTGGTCAGGGAGTCAAGCAAAGAATAATGAGAGTTTGGCTTAAACTAGGGGCAATGGTGATGGAAAGAACGATATGAGACCTACAAGAATATTCTCAAACAAGGCAATATTAAGGTAGAAACCTAGAAGATGAGTGAGAATTGGCCAGAAGTAGATCGTGTGAGGAAGAGGGAAAAGCATGCATAAAAGCCCAGACAAGGGGAAACTGTAGAAAGTTCTAAGAATTTAAAGTCCACTGTGGAACATGGAGATCTCTGGGGGAGAGGAGTTGGGGATGAGTCTGGAGAAATAGGTAGACCCAGATTGTGAAGGAATTTATGAGCCATATTAAAGATTTTGGAAACCCTGGGGGCATAGTGGTTCTTTCGGCTGCTAACCAAAGGGTTGACAGTTCGAATCCGCCAGGCGCTCCTTGGAAACTCTATGGGGCAGTTCTACGCTGTCCTATAGGGTTGCTATGAGTCAGAATCGACTTGATGGTACTGGATTTGGTTTGGGTTTTTTTTTGTTAAAGATTTTGGTTATTATCACAGAGAAATTTGAAAGCACTGAATGCCGTTAAACAGAAAAGTGACATAAGAAGAAGAGCTTTATGTAAAATTACTCTCTGCTTTCACATTCTGTGTGGAAAATAGATTTTACACGATATAAATATTGATTTTCTATCATGGAATTTTTATCACCAAATCATAATGGTAAAATCATTTATCTCCTAACTGGTGCTTAATATTTGTGGCATTTGCTTCATCTTTGTCTAATACTACATTTTATGACTGGTCAACTTTTCACTCATACTTCTATGTTATTAAACAACATATTTAAGACAAAATCACACAAAAATAGAGTTATAGGAGAGGATATATAAGGCAAAAGCCAACAGGAAAAATCAGGATTACTATATTAATGCCAAGTAATGTATAATTGAGGACAGAAATAACTTTTGATTATGTGTATCTTTGTCTCACTAAAATTATAAATTTCTTGAGTGAGAGGGCTAATTTTTCTACTTTACTGTACACACCTAGTGTATGATAGCTAAGACCATATAATTTATTGCCCAAAGTAGGGTACTTTTGAAAGTAAATGAGGACAATATTAGTAATTAAATTAGGGCAATAGGCATAAACAGGGACTGACCCATAAATGGATCATTGGTGCCTCTCAATACAGTACTTTGCTCATGATAGGTATCCTATAAATGGTTGGTGACCTACTGGCCTGATATTTGTGACTGGAGTTGTATTAAATGCAGGATTTTCCCCCATGTGTGTCAGTTATCTACAGCTACATAATTTGTTGTTAGGTGCTATCAAACCAGTTCTGACTCATAGCAACCCTATGTACAACAGAAGGAAACACTGCCGGATCCTGCGCCTTCCTCACAATTGTTGCTATGTTTGAGCCCATTGTTGTAGCCACTATGTCAATCCATCTCTTTGAGGGTCTTACTATTTTTCACTGACCCTCTACTATACCAAACATAATATCCTTCTCCTGGGACTGGTACTTCCTGATAACATGTCCAAAGTACATGAGACAAAGTCTTGCCATCCTCGCTTCTAAGGAGCATTCTGGCTGTACTTATTCCAAGTCAGATTTGTTCATTCTTCTGGCAGTCCACGGTATATTTAGTATTCTTCACCAGCACCATGATTCAAAAGCATCAGTTTTTCTTCAGCCTTCCTTTTAAGTCATTAAATTTGGAAAGATTTGCTATGTAACTAACCTTCCCAAATTTAATGACTTAAAACAACAATAATTTACTATTTCTCATGATTCTGTGGGTTGACCGGGCAGTACTCATGCTGGTCTCACATGGGCACACTTACGTATATGCATTCAGCTAGAGGGTGGGATGGTGGTTGAGATCTCTGGAAATAGTTGGGCCTTTGCTTCATGTAGTCTTTCATTCTCAAGGAGAGTAGTCTGGGTGACTTCACATGCAGCCTCAGAGTCTGAGGCTCAAAGTCACACAATATTATCCTACACCCCAACACACAACCATATCTCCTGTTATATTTATCAAAGAAATTTACAGGACCATCCAAATGCAAAGGGAGGCAAAATAGACTCTACCTCTTGATAGTAGAAACAGCAAAAAAATATGTGGATTCTTGGTTCACCACAGCCTATCTTCTGTTCACAATTACATTTTTCCCACAAGAAAAAAAAAGAAAACTCTCTTTCAAGATCTCCAAAGGTTTTATCCCATTATGGCATCAGGCTTGAAGTTAAGAATATCATCATCAAAATCAAATCCAGATGTGAATAAGATTCCTTAGGTTCAAATCCTCTTGATTCAAGTACCTGTGACCAAGATACCTGCCTAAAATATAATGATGGAATAGGGAGAGGAAAATCATAATAGACACTCTGGTCAAAAAGAGAAGCATAGGAAACATATAGCAGTCACTGATCTGTAAAAATTCTGAAATTCAGCTAGTCGCAAGCTGCTAGTTCCCACCTACTCTTTCCAATCCAGTTCCAGTTGCCATGAAGTCGATTCTGATTCATGGCAACAAAAGGAAATCTTCCTCTAGTAAAGCCTACTTCAGCCTTGAGAGAGTGGGGCTCTAATCCATTGTTCTCCTCTGTTCTTTGCTTCATTTTATGAGTTGCCTTCCTGTCTTTTAATAAGGAATGGTCTGTGTTTACAGCTGTGTAGCTTTCTTGTCCTGCTTCTTGGAAAGACATCTCTTTTAATTTTGAAATGCCTCAGTCCCTTTCAATCCTGCCTGGATGTGCTTTTGCCAAATGAACTTTCTTAAAACTTGTGTGGCTTTCCTACATATCTTATTAAGGTTTGCTCTATGCCTTAAAAGCCATATCCGTGATTCCTGAAATCAGCCTCTCTCTAATTTAGGTAGGTAAGACTGCTGTGGAAAATACTCTTAAAATTCTTAGAAGCCCTTTTGTCTAGCTGAGAGAATTTGCTAGCCATTGACTTAAATCTGTCTGAGGTCCTACCAGATCGGCCTTGTTTGATCTTCACCTGGAGGCCATTTCTTACTTTGAGAGTCTGTTACCAGCTGGAAAGACTGAAGATGAGAAAGTTTTACTTTCCAACTCAGCAAATTCTGGCTCCTTTATATTGTCTCTTATTTCTGCTTGAAACTTAACAGTTCTTACTTTAGCTCACCTCTGTGTGTATTTTTTTGTTTGTTTGTTTTTTGACCTCATCACATGCGTACAGAAGAGCCTAGTTGACCCTTTTGACATTCTATCCAGAAATCTTAACTATATCCACAAGTTTTCTGGGCACCTTTTCTCTCTCTCAAGTTACTACAGGCAACAGTTTTGCCAATTGTTTTGCGACTACAAACAAGGGCTGTCATCTTTCTAGCTTCCAATAACCACCTTCTCATCACCATTCCAGTCCCACTAACAGTTTGTTCACTCTTCCTCTGACCTCCATTAATGGCCTCTTGGCTCATTTTCCAGGCTCTGCCTGCCACCCAGTCCCAAAACAAATGCCATGTGCTTTAGATTTGGCTACAGCAGCATCCTACTTCTAGGAGTCGATTTTTTTCTGTCTTTCCAAAACTTAGAGCCTAAAGACAAAAACAAGTTATATGCTCTTAGATTCCTATGAGTTGCGTGGGCAGCTCTCTCCTGGGCACGCATTTGGGGTGAATGGAATGTCAGGGACTCTCTCTTTATGTGGTTTTTCATAGTTAAAGAGGCTACGCTAAGATTCTTCACATTAATATCAGAGCAGCTTTTCAAGTATGGTAGAGTTGAAACTGTAAGGTTTTTTGAGGCTGAGGCTGAAGTTACATAATATTATCGGCCAAAGCAGTGGCAAGAATACCCTAAACACAAGGAAAAAGGTAAATAGACTCTACCTCAGGATGAGAGAAGAACAAATAATTTGTCCATTTTCAATCCATCACACCATGCTAATAGTCTCTTCACTTCTTCAGCAAAAGGTGGAAGAACGCAGATTAGCAAAACAAAATATTTTATGCAAATATTGCATGTAAGCAAATATCACATTATGACTAATGACATAAAAACTGTGGCAAATTGTGAAAAACTATTCAAAATGATGTGATATATTATTTCTAATTATATGACATTTACGTTCTCAAAAACAGACACGTAAACTTCAGAATTTATGAGTTTTAGATAATCTTTACTCTCATTTTTCCATGTATCAACTCAGTACTCTACTACAAGGAGGAGGAGAAATCAATTTGTCCATCAGTTGTAATAAGCATGGTGAATTCTGTTTTCAGTAAATGGAATTTACAATCTTTGATAATGAATTCTAAATAATAAGTTATTTTTGAAAAAAATTTGATACCAAGGCTTGCTTGTCAAAACAAACCCTTAGGCTTTTTTGATTGTTTCCAAAGTTAACAACTGAGGACAGAGAGTGGATAAAGGAACTCGGTGACTGAGCTTTGAATATACATATTATTTTTAGAAAGGAAAATAAAAAAATGTTTTAAACATCAGTTAAATCAGTAAAAATCTGATATACAGTATGACATCTTCCTATTTTAATTATTTGATGTAGATTTTATTTAAAAAGTGTTAAGAAAATAGAAAACTTTTTATTTTTACTGCTTCACTGTCTTTGGCTTAATAATCAGGTGATTTTGTGGGGGGAAGAATTTTGTTTATACGTAGTTATCCTGGTCATAATAGGAAACTAAATCTAGAAATAAGGCATTAATTGCTACTTAATTTAAAAAATTACAAAAAGAAATGAAACAATCCTTCCAGAAGTGACAAATTTATCTACTTTAAGTTATTGAATACTGGCTATATATCCTTCTCCCTGAATGGTGTGCAAAACTGTAAATGTTTGCTCTTTTTCATTTTTTATAAGAATGTGATTTATCTATATTTTTCTGTAAAATCTGGCACGACTTGAATGCCTGTTTCTATTAGATTATTTTTGAGCTAGGGCATTCAGCTGTTATGCATTTTCCATTGCCATCCAGTCAATTCTGACTTATTGTGACCCTATAGGACAGAATAGAACTGCTCTGTAGGATTTCCAAGGCTGTAATCTTTATGGAAGCAGACTGCCACATCTTTCTCCCTTTGAGTGTCTGATGTATTTGAACTGCCAACCTTTCGGTTAGCAGCTGAGTGCTTTTAACCACTGCACCACCAAGGTTCCTTATTAGACTGTTGAAGTAGACAAAAATTGAAATATTGAATGCTTTATCTAGGTATCTTTTTTTTTTTTCCTCTCTCTCTTTTTTGGTACTTGTATTACTACACTAATATAGTTTAAAAATAATGTAATGATCCCTTATCATAATATGACTATCTCCTTCCTGGAAGCATAGAATTTAACCTGATCAATAGAAGATAATAAATAATAGTATTAGAGGCCCTCGTTGAAAGTGTACCTTTGTGTCCTTTGAAAAGTCCAAATGTACCAATTGATCTGTAAAGGAGAAACGGTCCACCATATATAGAGAAACAAACTAAAATGCAAAATTTTCTTTTCAGAGGTTATCCTAAGTGTATCATGTTGTTAGCTGCCATTGAGTCAATTCCAACTCATAGCGACCTTATGTACAACAGAATGAAACACTGCACGGTTCTGTGCCTAAGTGTATAAACGCCTATGTTATAGCCTGTTTATAGTAAGTAAATCAATCAACCTGGAATAGCTATGCCTGATCTAACCATTCCGTCAAGCCATGAAGCCCCTTGGTACTACTCACAGTTAGCTTGTAGGAATTTGGGAACATAAAATATAAACAGTGCAACCATGTTTATAACTGAACTTTTAACAAGGAATCTGCTATTACTTCACTTACCACATTTTATTATAATTGATTAAACTGTGTGGTTTGCCTGGAAAACTCTAAACTCCAGGAGTACAGGGTCTACTTCCTCTGCTCTTTCTATTTGTATTGCCAAGTGGATGCCAGGCACGCACATAGTATGTGTTCAATAAATATTTTTTGAATGCATAATTAAGCCTCTATGAATAAAATCATCAGATTTTAACTGATTTAGTTAATATTTGTTGTTTTTAAGTTTCAGAGTCAACCTCTACCGATTCCAAGCTCAATCCATGGCAGCTGTTTTTTAATGAGAACAAAAATTGTCTGTGGATATAAGGCTATAAAAATAATACAAAGGAAAACATTTTCTCCAGTCAAATGTAAAATTGATCTATGCTTAAAAACTCGAGAGGGAAAATTGGAGTGCATAAGACACACTTTATAATATTGGCTAAGATAACTGAAAACCTGTTGCCGTTGAGTCGATTCCAACTCATAGTGACCCTATAGGACAGAGTAGAACTGCCCCATAGCTTTTCCAAGGAGCACCTGGTGGATTTGAGCTGCTGACGTTTTGGTTAACAACTGTAACTCTTAACCACTGCGCCACCAGGGTTTCTTGGCTGAGATAGATAATATTTATTAAAAGTGTTCAAGTGTTATTTTTTTTATTATTAATCCTGTATAGGTACAAACTCACATATTATTATTTAAATTAAACTTCCAGAAGCAGAGCTTATAAAATAATGATATGAATAATAGCCATAATTTATGGAACATGTACTATATGTCAGGCATAAATAAAGCTTTTTATACATGTTATATTCTTTAGCACGCTCAACAACCTTCTGAAAGTAAGTAACATCCCCATTTACAGATAAAGAAATAAGATCAGGGAAGCTAAGCAATTTTCCTAAGGCCTCATTGCTAGCAAATAGCAGAGCCAGAATTCAAACCCTATCAGAATCGTAAGAGAGTGCCTTTCGCTTAGTTCAAATGTGTTGAGAGGACATCCCTTGCTGAAGCCTTCAAAAATAAAAATGGTGATGAGGGTGAGGAAAAGAATGAAAGGGCAAAACAGCAGGGAGAGAGAATCCATTATTCTCTGACTGTGTGATTTTCAAACCACCAGGATCTGAATCGCCTGGAATACTTTTGAAAATGATATTCCTGGGCCTGACCCAGTGTACCTACTAAATCAGAATCTTTGAGCATGATACCAGGGAAACTCAGAATATTATTTTGTCTCCAGCTGACTCTTATGGATTTATAACTTGAGAGCCACTGACTAAAAAGGATGTAGCATAAACTATATTAATGAGAAAAACAATATGTATAACAAAACTCTAGATTGCAGTTTTACCTTGCAAATAGTTTTATGAACTTGAGAAATTGTTTATTCTTAGGGCTTCAGTTTTCATATCTTCAAGGGTAGGATACTTCAAGGGTCTGAGTAGAAATAACCTAAAGCAAAACTCTTAGTGATGTAAGCATTCTTTAGACAAGGTGTAAAAAGTAGTGTCTAAGCATTTGGTCCGTTATTAGTTTTCTTATCTACAATTCATCCTAAGAATCCTGCGAGAGTTGATGTCTTTCTCTTGATTCATGCCTTTTGTAAACTGCTTTTCTTAGTTAAATATTTTAAATTAGATCACCCTGATGCAATTACTCCAAGGTTACAAACAATGGGAGTTCCAGTGGGTGTTTTTTTTCCCCCTTCCCATCTTCATTAAATTCCCTCACAGTAGATATAAAAAGTTTCTTAATTTGTACTGATTTGCAAATATATTGAATTCAAACATGTCAAAATAAATTGGATTTGTCTCTCGTTGGAAAGAAAGCAATAGAGCCAGATTGAATTCCAGTGAAATTTTACAGCATCCATTTAAAAACACTTTTATAATCCTAAATTGCATGGTATTTAAAATAATTAGGAGCTTTATTCCACACAGACAACATTTACTTTTACTGTTACTTCTTGAACTCAATAATAAAAGTAGATTTTAAATTGTGGAATAATTGTTCTGTCTATATTTATACTGTAAAAGACTGGGTCTCACATTTAGACTGCAAATTCTGTTGTTTTAGTATAGTCATATTAAGACAACTCAGATATGTCAAAATGTATTTAATTGAAAGAGATTTATTGTAATCTCTATAAAAAATTGAAAATGTTTAACAGATATCTATGAATTAGTTTATATCTTCCTAAGGACAATTCAGTTGTTTGAGTTTTAAGTGTAAATTCTGCAGCAATTAGTTTCTCTAGGACATACTCTATCTTCAAAAATTAATTTTTAAACTGTGAATTTGGAATAATTTTGATCAGTCTCCTTCTTAGGAAAATACAACTGTTCTCCATATAAAACTTAGGGGAGGTAAGTGCAATGCAAATATTAAAATTAATGAGCTGATAAAATTTAAATTTGGTATTTGTCATAACTGTGTTTTTTGTTTTAATTAAAACAGTATTTAGGCTTCTATTTAAGTGTTAGTTGAGGTGATTTGGGAATTTTTATCAAAAACTTTGGATTTTGTTAAAATTGGACAATAAGCCCCAAAATGTTGCTCTTGGTGGGTAAAGAGGAATTAGCACAGCCATCAGGAATATTCCAGAACACATGGGCACCAAATTCAATTCAGATAAAGCCTTGTGAAAGAGTCTTCCGGTGAATGCCCTGCCTGAAGGCCATTTGAAAAATAGGAGTCCATAAGCCTCTCCAGTGTTCAATGTCCATCTCTTTCAAAGGTATAACCATTTCTTTTCACATATTGGTAGTAACCCTTGTTTAGGGAACAGGAACGCAGTTGATCTCTTAAGTCTTAGGCCTCATCAGTGAAGGCTGCTTAGTTCCATTATTGATCCCTGACTGTTTTTAAGAGTTCCTTTTATTGAAAGAGTGCTTTTTAGTCGATTATATCATCAATAATAAGTCTAGCTTTGAAAGTTGGAATTTTTTAATTTAAGACAATCAACAACTATTTTGAATTAGATGTTAAAAAGTTAATTGGGAAGAGAGATTATGATGCATTATTTATTACAAAATTACAGGTATATTAATTAATAGTGAAAGAAAAGATTTGTTAAAAAGGAAGATTCTAAGAAATCCTATATTTGGCCATCCTGTTATTGTTTATGAAATTAAACAATAGATTTTGATTATACTCAACATAAGGAAAAAAATAAATCACTAAATCACATTATATCAGACTCAGAATGGTAGAACTGGAAGATACATTACAGATAAAAAATAGCTTACCTAAAAAATCATAAACTGGCAGCCCATAGGTCTTAGTCATCTAGTACAGCTATAACAGAAATACCACAAGTAGATGGCTTTAACAAAGAGAAGTTTATTCTCTCAAGAGTCCAGTAGGCTAGAAGTCTGAATTCCAGGTGCTGGCTCCAGGAGAAGGCTTTCTCTCTCTCTGTCAGCTCTAGAGGAAGGTCCTTGTCATCACTCTTCCTCAGGTCCAAAGGACATGCTCTGCTCCTGGCACTGTTTTCTTGGTGGTATGAGGTCCCCATCTCTCTTCTGGCTTCTCTCTCTTATATCTCAAAAGAGATTGGCTTAAGACACTATCTAATCTTGTAAATTTCATCAATACAACTGCCACTAATCCATCTCATTACATCATAGTGATAGGATTTACAACACGTGGGGAAATCACATCAGATAACAAAATGGTAGTCAATCGTACAATACTGGAGATCATGACCTAGCCAAGTTGATAAATATCTTTGGGGTACACAATTCAATCCATGACACTACGGGTCAAAATTAGCCAGCTGATCTTTAAAAAAAGAAATTTGCATTGGCTACCACAATTTAAAAGTTCATAGAATTTATATAAAAACTTAAGTTTCCTATTTTGTCTGAAAAATCAAACTAAGGCATGTAGTATCACATAGCAGTTACCCTTTTTAAATAGAACATGCTGTTTTTAATTGCCTACATGCACACCTCTGTTAATCTATACCCAGCCCAGTTTATTCAATTTTGTTATTTTTCTGGCCTCTTTGTGCATCTGATATTATATAAAAAATGGAGCCTGATTTATACCAGCTTCTTCATTTAGTGCTGAAGTTATATATGACTCCAAACAGATTATGTAATTTTCCCCAATCATGTAACTGATATTTTCCAGGGCATAAAATAAAAATTAAATGGGTCCTGCCTGGCAATAAATAGAAAAGAATTGATATTTTGTAATCTAAAACTCATTATCATAGAGGTTCATTTAATTCTGGGCAGGAGAAAATTGCATTTTTATAGTGTCTTTTGATTTTGATTGTAAGAAGTGTGTCGAAACAATAAGACAAAGGTTAATAAGGAGATATCTTATCTCGGAGTAAATCTGTTTTAAACATTTACTAACAAATTGAATTTTAAGTGCTTTTAGTGGTATGCTTTAAATTTAGTGGAAGATTTTAAATTGCTTCTCAAATTATGCCAGTTACTTTTTCTAGTATTATTTCCATTCTGATTTTGCAGTGGAGGTAGCAAAAATGGGCACAAAATAATTTTTTTTTTAATATTTGAAATAACTGATGGCGTTCCTCTAATGTTAAAGCTAAAAGTACATTAGCTGCAGACATTACATTTTCATATTTTATAAAGATCAAGAGATCAAAAAATATAATAATTATAGAAAGTATAAAATTTAGCTGTCATTTCATGTGGTAACAAGATAGACAAGTATACAATTTTAACAGTGTGCAGTTCAAAAAAAAAATTCCATTTTTGAAAATTATCCCAGAATATAACTAACACAGATTTCTTACATCAAAAACTTTAATAAGTTGTATGTAACCTGACTTAAAAAAAAATAACCATCTATTGCTCTAATTTTCACTTTATGTGTATTTGTCACCTATTTCTGTGTAACAATGTTACTATAAACATAATGGCTTAAAACAACACACATTTATTATCTAGTAGTTTCTGTGGGTCAAAGATCCAAGCATGGCTTTGCTGTGTCCTCTGCTTCACACTTTCTCATAAGGTTGTAATCAAGGTGCTGCCAACACTAGGATCTCATCTGAGGTTCTACTGGGAAAGGGTCCAATTCCAACCTCATGTGTTTGTTGGCAAGATTCATTTCCTTGTGGTATTGCATTGAGGGCCATGGTTCCTTGCTGGCTGTTGCTCAGAAGTTGCCTTCAGTTTCTTGCCATGTGAGCCACTTCCCATGTTATCTTGCTCTATTACAGTTAGTAAGGGAGATAGTCCATAGAGTCTACTAGCAAGAAGGCAGTTACAACAGATGCCATGTAATCACTGAAGTGACAGCTTATCACCTTTGCCGTATTCTCTTGGTTATATGCAAGCCACAGTTCCCACCTGTCACTCAAGAGGAGGAGATTCTACAATGGTGTGAATAACAAGAGATAGAGATAATTGGGAGCCGTCTTAGAGAATGCCTGCTACACAATATTTCCAGTTCTCTCTAAAATAACACTTTCCAGGCTTAAGGATTTCACAATCATCATCATTGTTGTTGTTGCTAGGTGCTGTCAAGTTGTACAACAAAATGAAACACTGCTTGGTCTTGCACCATCACCACAATCGTTTCCATGCTTGAGGCCATCATTGCAGCCACTGTGCCAGTCCATCTCATTGAGGGTCTTCCTGTCTTTCACTGATCCTCTACTTTATGAATCATCATAAACCAAAAAAACGAAACAAACAAACCTGTTTCTTTCAAGTTGATTCCAACTTATAGAGACCCTATGAGACAGAGTAGACCTGCCCCATAGGATTTCCAAGGAGAAGCTGGTGGATTTGAACTGCTGGTCTTTTGGTTGGCAGTCAACCTCTTAACCACTGGACCACCAGGACTCCACTAATCATCATAGTTAACCACTAATCAGTATGTCAAGTAGCAAATAGTCTTAATATATCTTCATAATCTAAAATATTACACAAAAATTGATCTATTAATAATCAAAACAGTCCATCAGAACCAGCCTTAGTGTCCTTTTTGTAAGTTCCTTTGCTTTTGTGGTAGACTATCATCATGTTAGATTCAAAATGGCAAAATCATCCTTATTTCATTGAACCAACACTGTGACAATAGAATAAAATTGGTAAGTCTTAGAATTTTTTACGTCAGATGGGTCTACCTAGGCAACTGAATCTTTTTCCAACCTAAGTACTTTTTTAATTAGTTGGGATCCTTTTGATTGGATATGAAAAAAAATCTAGATAAAGGGAAAATAAAAGAAAGTTTAGGTATATCTGTATTTAAAATCTCAGTCTAAGAGTTGGGGATGGT
This sequence comes from Loxodonta africana, assembly GCF_030014295.1. Lineage (NCBI taxonomy): Eukaryota > Metazoa > Chordata > Mammalia > Proboscidea > Elephantidae > Loxodonta > Loxodonta africana. The sequence continues at coordinate 51,531,459 of NC_087357.1, read as the reverse complement.
AAGACTTTGTCTCACTTACTCTGGACATGTTATCAGGAGGAACCAATCCCTGTAGAAGGACGTCACGGTTAGTAAGGTAGAGGGTCAGTGAAAAAGAAGTAGACCCTCGATAAGACAGATTGACACAGTGGCTGCAACAGTGAGCTCAAACATACTTATTGTTGTGAGGATGACGCAGAAACAGGCAATGTTTGGTTGTGTTGTACATAGGATTGCTATGAGTTGGAGCCAACTCTATGGCACCTAACAACAATGGTCTTTCTTTCGTTTATCTTGGTATTGTTATCAGAAAAGTGCTTCTCATCGGGTACCAGCATCAAAATTCTAGCAAAAAAAGAAAATATTTTTTTCGATAGTTACAGTAAAATTCCTGGGGGAAAACTCTCAGTGGTTTCACATGGGACATATACTCACACATAAACAGTAAACAAACAATGAAATGTACTCATTGGCCAAAGATGGATAGTATGATCACATATACACTATGGTTTATTTCAGCCCTACCCAAACCATTTGTACTAATAATGGAAGAGGCATGATTATAAAAATTAATATTTGGATGCCGTTATCAAAAAAAAGAAAAAATACAAGGGAAAACTGAATGAATGAGTGAATTAGTGAACATTAACTTTATACTTTTCATTAAAAATGCTTCAGTTATAAGTTGGTTCTTATTATTTAGTATAAAAAATATTTATTGAAAATGGAATGAATATATTGACCATCATTAGGTGCTCGAACATTTATAAAATAGATGGCTTTATATTTAGGTAACTTAGTCAATCAAGCATGTGGACTACAGTGGCAAAACATAGCAATTTGGGTAAGATTTTTGTAAAAGGGCCATATATAATCAATTTTTCAGAATGTACTGGTAGCTTAGGATTTGATATAAAAGGCTTCCTTAAAGGTACAAAAGAATGTGCTTGATGTAATCTAAATTAGAAGAACTGAGAGGATGGAGATAAAAATAGTGATCCCAGAAAACTAGGTACTGAAAGAAAATGCCACGTGGAAGAAATGGCACTAAGATTTGTGTTACTGGCCTGAGAACAGAGGCTAAAGCTTATAGAAGCCAGACGGGATAGATAGAGAGACTGAACTGGAAAAAACATCCAGAGGTATTGTTAAAACTTTCTATTTAATAATTTTCTAATTCTGTTAGAGCTGATTGACATAAACTAATAAAAATTATAAAAAGGAGATTATTTTGCTTTACTTTATGTTGATAAAGTTATGATAGGCTAGTTGTAGTGACCAACATATGAAAATTGAGATTATGAGAATAAAGTAATGTGCTTTTGAAAATATATTTTTTAAATTGGGTAGGTATCTGTCTTAGTTTCCTGGGGCCATAACAAAATGTGGGTGGTTTTAAAGAACAGAGACTTTTTTTCTGATAGTTCTGTAGCCTGGAAGTCTGGATTCAGGCATTAGGAGAGCTATGTTCTCTTTCTGTTTGTTCCAAGGGAAGAGCCTCCCTTGTCTCCTTCAGTTTCTAGTAGCCCTGGGTGGTTTCTGGTATGCCTTGGCTTATAGATGGATCCTCACATGCTGTCTTCCACCGTGTTTCTGCTTCAGTACCTATCCTTCCCTTTTATATGATGCCACTCAGAAGGGGTTAGGATTAGAACCCATCCTACCCTGATAGGATTTGTTAACTGGTATCATCTGCAAAGAAAAATGTTTTTTTCCCAAGCAAGGTCGCATTCACTGGTTGCAGGGGTTAGAAAGTCAACACACCTTTTTGAGCGGCACAATTCAATCCATGATAGTATTATACTACTAAGGACATAACATTGTTACAGTTAAGCAAATAAGGTAATTCGAAAAAGGTACATTGTGTGACAAGTCATCCTGCAAATATTTTTTTGTACAATTAGAACTCTACAGTTGCTTTAATATACTAACAAAAACACAAGTGCAATGTTTTATTTTAAGAAACAAGATTAGGTAGCCAATTGTATACATGTATTGCTTTCAATCCAGATTTTTTTTAGAGACAAATGAATAGAATTTTGTACAACATTTGGTGGATAATAGAGTAGTAGTATATTTCATCTTAAATTAAGAATAATGTAGCTGATAAGACACTCTTAACCAAGAGCCTTTGCATGGTTTTGAACCTACCTTCTTCGGACTGGTGCCTTGGAAACAGTGGTGGGGTAGTGGTTAAGAGCTACAGCTGCTAACCAAAAGGTCAGCAGTTCAAATTTACCGGGTGTTCCTTGGAAACCATGTGGGGCCTTTCTACTCTATTCTGTAGGGTCACTGAGTCAGAATCGACTCAATGGTAATGAGTAATGGATTTTTTTAATGTGTGTATACACACATACACATACAGTGCTTAAAAATTCTATTGTTAGCAGCCATCTAAGATGCATCAATTGGTCTCAACCCACCTGGATCAAAGGAGAATGAAGAACACCAAGGTCACATGATAACTATGAGCCCAAGAGACAGAAAGGGCCACATGAACCAGAGACTTACATCATCCTGAGACCAGAAGAACTAGATGGTGCCTGGCCACAACCGATGACTGCCCTGACAGGGAGCATAACAGAGAGCCCTTGAGGGAGCAGGAGAACAGTGGGATGCAGACCCCAAATTCTCATAAAAAGACCATACTTAATGGTCTGACTGAGCCTAGAAGAATCCCGGCGGTCATGATCCCCAAACCTTCTGTTGGCCCAGGACAGGAACCATTCCCAAAGACAACTCATCAGACATGGAAGGGACAGGACAATGGGTAGGAGAGAGATGATGATGAAGAGTGAGATACTTGTATCAGGTGGACACTTGAGACTGTGTTGGCATCTCCCATCTGTAGGGGAGATGGGAGGGTAGAGAGGGTTAGAAACTGGCAAAATTGTCACGAAAGGAGAGACTGGAAGGGCTGACTCATTAGGGGGAGAGTACGTGGGAGTATGGAGTAAGGTGTATATAAGCTTATATGTGACAGGCTGACTTGTAAACGTTCACTTAAAGCTCAATAAAAATTATTAAAAAAAAATTCTATTGTTAAATTCAAATCTCTATCGTGGCAAAAGGGCCCATAAAAAATAAATCATCTTCTCTAATTCTGCAGACCTCCTCCAGTAAGTGAACTTGCAACCAGAGGGACCATGGTTGGTGTAATTTCTGCAGCTGCCATCAATCAGAGTATTGTGTACTCCATTGTTGCAGGAAATGAAGAGGGTGAGTAGATTCTGTAGTCTGTGTCTTCACCATAAACCAATAAACTTGGATTTATAATTAATTTTAGATTGAATTTTCATTTATCCTACATTTTCTAATTAAATTTTGCCCATCTTAAATGTAATAGTAACTATATATCCTAATTAGATTAAAAACCAGGCTGTTAGTAATAGGCTTTTTTGCTTGTTTTACCTCCCATAAGGAAATACTACATTTTTTTACCTCTGGAAATATCCCCCTTATTTAGGAATATTGTGATGACAGTACTTTGCATTTAAGGCATCATATTTTCAGCTTTCCGTCATAATAGTTGCCTACTCTCTCCACTGTTCTGTACCATTGATGATGCTTACTCCAAGTCAAACCTTAGCCAAATCTTAAAGAAATTTTAGAATCATAAATAAATGTGAATGCCAAAAGATCCACATTCATGTTAAAAGTCACGTATAAAAAACCAAACCCATTACCACAGAATTGATTCTGACTCATAGCTACCCTATAGGACAGAGTAAAACTGCTCACAGTGCTTCTAAGGCTATAAATCTTTAAAGAGGCTGATTGCCACATCTTTCTTCTGTCGAGTGGCTGATGGGTTCAAACCACCAGCGTTTCAGTGAGCAGCCGAGTGCTTAACGACTGACCACCAGGGCCCCTTAAAGTCATGTGTATTATCCCTATAATACAGTTTCTCAAATAGTAAAATTCGGTATACAATTAACTTAATTATTGCTTTTGTTTGGCAGCCAAGCTGTTAACCACTGTGCCACCAGGGTTCCAAAATAAGCATAGTATATCTATAATTTGAGTTTTAACTACCAATAACTTCTTACTAAGAATAGGCAACAGTTTGCTAGCCTCTGAATTAAATTCATAGCTCAGTCATTCTCATCGAATGCTGTTTCACCTATCCACCCACAGATTAGATGTCCTCTATGTTCCTCTAGGATCACTCTGAGTCAGAATCAACTCAAGGGCAACGGATTTAGTGTTTTTGATTTTTATGTTCCCTTTCAATTGGCTGAATCACCTCGCATATTTTAAGTGCTCAAGGAATAAAAATAGTTAATAAATATTCAATAAATGAATGAATGTTAAATATTTACTAAATAAATAAATATCAATGCTCTTAAACAGTTTGGAAGGAAATTTTAAAGATCTTTTGTGTTTCATTGACTAACAATTACTCTAAAATGCTGCCCTTGTAGCAAATATTCAACATCTTATTTTCTTATTGCCTTTCTTCTGCATTTCTACTTGTACTGCTAGGCCTTATCCCTCAATATATTGCTAAACTTCTTTTTCCTTGTACTTCCAACATCTTAAAGCTATAATTTATCTATTCAGGTTCTTTCTCTCTATGATTCTATTTATTCTCTGCCTTGAAGAAAGCAAACTTAGCTCTGCTTGTCCTCTTCTTTTTCTCCACCATGACTATTTTACGTTTGATTCATTGATTTATTCATTCATTCAACAAACATTTATCGATTATCTACTACTTTTTTTTTTTTTTTTAATCTACTATAAGGAAACACTGGTGGCATAGTGGTTAAGTGCTACGGCCGCTAACCAAAGGGTCAGAAGTTCAAATCCACCAGATGCTCCTTGGAAACTCTATGGGGCAGTTCTACTCTGTCCTATAGGGTCACTATGAGTTGGAACCGACTCAACGGCACTGGATTGGATCTACTATAAGCGCTTATACAGCAGTGAACAATATAGATAAATCTTTGCCCTTTTACACAGCCAGGTACAAATATTGTGACAAGCTAACCTCATTCCTCCTAGACAGTCTTCATTTATGTTTGTTGTTCTGGCACAATTATTAGTAGCTCTCTTTTTTACTATCCTGTGTCTCAATATATATGATAAATTATTTGTTCACTCTAGGTATAAGATAAATAATAATGGTGTCCAAGAATTCAAGAAAGAAAATGGCTTAAGAAGAAGGGAGATATCAAGTGTGAAATACCCTTTTAGTTTGAATAAGATGACTGTGGAAATTGACCACTGGATTTGTTCATGCAGAAGTCAAGAAACAAGAGCAGTTTTGATGGGATGGTGGGGACAAAAGCCTGATTAGAGTGGATACAAAGAGAATAGTGGAAACTCGCACTGCAAACTAAATAGCATACTAGGTATTTTCAAGGGGGGAAATGATAATTTTAATGTTTTTCTGGGTTCTCAAAAAAGTAGAGATATCTCCAAGCCAAATAAAAGACAATAAAACAAATGCGTGGTAAGAAGAGTACTTCTTGGTAAGTAAACCTAAACTTTGGGCTCACTTCACAGTCAAGGAGCTGAACTGAGACTCCTGAACTAAGTCAACAACATGAAAAGGGCTAGAGTAGCTCAAAGTTAGTAGTATTGCTAGTTTCCAAGTGAAGCAAAAGAAATCCTCCCCGTTTATGCACTTAAGATTCTCACAGATTATCTCTAAGATAATCTAATGCAGAACAGAATTTAAAATTCTCATGAACTCCAGACTTCCTGGAACCATGAGGGTTGGATGAACCCCTGAAACTATTGCCCGAAGTTAATCTTTTAACTTTAAACCAAAAATATCTCCTGAACTCTTTTTAGAACCAAACATAAGTGTAGCTTATCTAGTAAAAAATGTCTGCCTTGAGCATTATGCTCTTTTAAGACTATATGGGATCAATGTGACAACACAAACTTGAAAGATTAGATAGGAACTTTAGGAAGCAGCGATTCTATGTCAGTGGTGGAGGAACAACTCAGAAAATGTGGGTGAGAATGGATGCACAACTCAAAGAATATAATCAATGTCACTAAATGGTACATGTAGAAACTGTTGAATTGGTATATATTTTGCTGTGTATATTCTCAACAACCACAAAATAAAATTTGAAAAAATCAGGCAAGAAAGTCTTTTGCTCATAATGGTAGACTAAATGATTTAGACAAACTTTCCCACTGAGAACAACCAGAAAAGTTGTGCAAAGGATGTTTGAGAGAATTAGAGAGCTAACAAATGAAAATCATAGAGTCAGTTCTAGAAAAAGAAAGCACAGAGAAGTGAATTAATGTAACAAAAATTGGAGTTCCAGGTCACCAATGAGAGGAAACCTTGATAAATTTCCCAGTTTTATGTTGGGATTCCAAAGAAATGAACCTAACAATAATGGCTAAATGGCTTTGAATTATCCCAGTTCCTGACTGGATTGATGTGAAATAAGTTGGCTGATGCCTTCATCCTCCAGTCATACCCAGTTGTAAATGTACCTACAGGAAAATAAAATGGATTTTAAAATAATGTTTGACAAATTTGAAGAAATAAAATAGATGAATTCAAGCAGGAAACTAGATTTTTTTTTAATTAAAATGAAAATTATAGAGCTGAAAATATAATAAATGAAATTAAGAACCCATGGGGTGATAGAAAAATTGGGTTATGGTTAATGGTGATGGCTGAACAACATAATGAAGATATTTAATGTCACTGAACTGCACATGTGAAAATTGTTGAAATGATGATTTGATGATTTTTTTTTTTGGTGTGGTAAATACCTATGTATTTACTACAATAAAAAAAAATAGATACAACAATGAAAAAAATCATAGGTTATCAGCAGATTAGACTCAACTGAAGAGAGAAGTAATAAATTCAAAGATAGATCTGAAGAAAATACACTTTAAGAATTTACATGGAAGACAAAATAGAAAGGAACGAAAAACAGAGGGAGGAAAAGAGGGAGAGGGGGAGGGAGGGAGGAAGGAAGGAAGGAAGGTGTCTTATTATCTTGTGCTGCAGCAACAGAAATACCACAAGTGGATGGCTTTAACAAAGGCAAACTTATTTTCGCACAGTTTAGTGGGTTACAAGTCTAAATTCAGGGCATCAGCTCCAGAGGAAGGCTTTCTCTGTCAGCTCTAGAGGAAGGTCTTGTCTTCAATCTTCCCCTGGTCGAGGAGCTTCTCAGGCTCAGAGACCCCATGTCCAAAGGATGCACTCTGCTCCTTGTGCTGCTTTCTTGGTAGTATGAATTCTCCAACTCTCGCCTTGCTTCCCTTTCCTTTTAAAAGGTGGCGCAGGCCCCACCCCAGGAAAACTCCCTGTACCTTGCATCAGGGAGGTGACCTGAGTAAGGGTGGTATTACAATCCCACCCTAATCCTCTCAACATAAAGTTACAATCACAAAATAGAGGACAACCACACGATACTGGGAATCACGGCCTAACCAAGTTGATATGCACATTTTTGGGGGGACATAATTTAATCCATGACAGAAGGAAAGGAAGGGAAGGCAGGAAGGTAGAAAGGAGGAAAGAAACATAAGGAAAACAGGGTCACAGTCAAACAAAAACATGTATTTGGAATTTCATAAGGAAAGGGAGAATTAGGGCAGAAGCAATATTTAAAGAGATGACTTAGAATTTTATAAAACTGATGAAAGACATTGTACAAAAAACCAAACCCAGAGCCGTCGAGTCAATTCCGACTCATAGCGACCCTACAGGACAGAGTAGAACTGCGCCATAGAGTTTCCAAGGAGAGCCTGGTGGATTCGAACTGCTGACCCTTTGGTTAGCAGCCAGTAGCACTTAACCACTATGCCACCAGGGTTTCCGAAAGACATTGTAGTGGCTTTAAAATGCCCATGAAGGCTTTGATTCTCCTGTCTTCAAGATGAGAACCTACTTCGTCTCCATATAAGTGTGGACTGGACTAAATAACTTGCTTCTAATAAACAAAACAAAGCAAAAGTTACATTGTATGACTTCAGAAAGTGGTTCATAAATTTCCTACTTAGAGGAGTGAGATAACTCACTCTGGGAGAAGCCATCTGCCATGTTTTGAGAGCATTCTAGCTGCCCGATTAAGAGGCCCATTTGATGAGGTCCAATTGATGTTGGCCTTCAACCAAAAGCCAGCCTGGAACTGAGTCCTCTGCCCATAACCGTGTGAGCAAGCCATCTTGGAAGTGGATCCTCCAGCCCCGTGAAGGCTTCATGTGATGAACTCCATCCGACATTATGTCTGCAATGTTGTGGGAGACCCTGAGTCAGAACCATCCAACTAAGTCACTCCTAGATAACATACCTTCAAAAATTATATGAAGTTAAAGATTTTTTTTACACACCATCCACAAAACCACTAGAATTTTAAGAAGCAAATTTGGAAAAACACTAAAGTTGATCATTTCCAGAGCTAGAATATCATTTCCAAAGGCCAGCCAGCATCTGTCATTTTTATACACTATCCTTGCTACAAATAGGTGTTTCAATATTGTTGTTTTAAATCACAGTGCTTTTTTAAAGGAATTCTTTTTTTGCTTATAGTGTAAAGAAAATGACCAAAGGAATTGTATTTTAAAACCTAGGTGCATTTGGAATCAATAACATCACAGGTGTTATTTATGTAAACGCTCCCCTGGACTATGAGACAAAGACAAGTTATATGCTTCGGGTCCAAGCTGATTCCCTGGAAGTGGTCCTAGCCAATCTTCGAGTTCCTTCAAAAAGTAAGTCATTTTACTTAAAGGTTTTACAAGAACTTTATGGCATATCTGCTCATTTTTTAGTGAGAATGCATTTGTGTAAATAATGTTCTTGTTAAGCAGACAGGAAGATCATTAACACTCAGAGGAAATCTCCCATTCATTTTAACACCTGATATGAGAATGCAGGGAGTGATTTCATAAGCAGAAATGTCAAGACAATAACACACTACTTTTAAACTGTATACAATGGCTTTATTATGTCATCATTATTTGTGTATGTTAAATCATAAACCTGGCTCTTAATCCCGTTGTGAGGCTCTAGACAACCCTCTGGAAAGTATATTGCTAACGAATCCACGACTGCTAGGCGTTCCCTGAATTCTGTGGCTTCTTGTACTGATGTATTTTCTTAAAGCAGAGGAGAAAACATCTTAAAATTAGTGATTGACATTTACTGTAATGTTTATATGTGGTATCATATTTAATTCACATGTTTCTATGAGATGAGAATTATTATTCCTATTTTACATAGACAAAAATATTTTACAAAGTACTTTGATTTTTCAACAACACCTTCGGTAAATGAAAGATTTGAGATTTGAGCCCAGTCTGTTTGACTCCCAAATCTTTCTTTGACATTTCATTGGCATATAATATACCTACACAGAGAGGCAAGCAAGAGCCAAGTCGTGAAGGGGGCTGGTACAAAATGTGAGAGATGTTAACAATAATGGGGTAAATATGACTCCCCCCATCCAGCGAATCAGTACTTTTTGCATTTAAGCAATTCATCTTTTTCTAATCGTTCACTTTTTGAATCTTGAAGTCCCAAGAAAATCAAATTTAACTTAAACTTTAGTAGAACAGGGTCCCAGGTAGAGTATGAAGTGGTAAACAGGATCTGGAACACTCACCTTCTGCACTGGGAGCATTCCTGGTCATCCTGTCACAGCACTCCATCTATCAGATCCTTTAGAAGGGGGAGGAGATGAAAAGACGAGAGGATGAGAGCCAGCGCAAGGGTACAAATATGAATACCAGGAGAAGAGAGCCCAGGTAGTGTGAGGGAAAGGAGAACATGATGGGAGTAAAGGCACAGGGTGCATTATAGATTTTTTTTTTTTTAATCAGTTCAGCAATTAATGGTAATAAAAATAAATCACGTCTTTTCATTTATTCTAAACCTCACTTATGGATCTAGTGTAGACTGCTGTACAGTCTCTTGTATAGGTACCAACTAAATCATCTGAAAAACCATATTATGTACAGTGCATCCTTTGAATGAAAAAAATTAAATTGTACTCAGTAATTATACTTCACTTCCATAATTAAATTTTGTAAAAACAGCGGAGCAGTTCTTTCAGGTTTTTAAATCTTTAAATTGCAGGCAATTATATTTTTTATAACATTGTAGGGGATGCTTCAAATTATAGGTTGAACTGATCATACCAGGAGTCAAAAGGTTGGAGTAGTTTTAAATTATATAATGCAAATTATATTATGGCAGTTACAAATAAACGGAAAGGAAGGAACAATTGAAAACAGTATTTGTCATCTTTATTCAAAGCAAATGAGCAGTTTGTTTAGAAAGAAAATTTTGCTAAATATTTAGGTTGTAGAACTTGGCATTTGAACTCTCACTTATGAATATTTTGAAAAGCTTTATAAGAAGTAAATGCAAGTAGGTCTCATTAATGTAAGTTGAAGTACTATAAGCAAATACTAATAAATTTTAGCTAATGCACGTGTATATACTTGTATGTCCCCCAGTGTGCATATGGAGGTGAGACCAATTAACAAATTCATCAATTATCTTTTCAGAAATGCCAGAAGCCTAAAAGCTAAGTGTTAGTTTGTTTAGTGCCTATGCTTTCACTCTGTTGTTAGCATTTTGTGATTGACCTTTGTTTCTCGAGTTTGAAATACAAAACCCATGTTTTTCAAACACAATTCCATTTATTGACTGTTAATGACCTATAATCAAGCCCTAGCCAATTAGCTATACAATTAATAAGGCCATTAGGTAAATGGAAGTTATTTAAATAATTGTCTGAAGATTCAGTCTTGCTTGTGAATGAACTGCCCTGTGGTCTTTAGCTCTACCATATAGCATATGAATAAAAGTAATAATAAGAAGTTTAACTTATACAGTAATTTTTTATTGTGATTTCTTTACCAAGAATTTGTTAATAAAATCCTTTTTGATGACAGTTTTCCAGCTATGTTGTAACTGGATTTAATATTTAAATGTAAATTAATAATTAAAAAAGAAAAAAATCTATTACTTACCTCATAAGTTTGTCACTAGGAATATTTAAAAATATTTTAACCTTTTAGCATGGAATATTTCAAACTTAGAAAATTACAGAGAATATTATAAAGAACCCCCATGTATCAACTATCCAACGTCAACAGTATCACCAAAAAAAAAGAATAGAACTGCCCCATAGTGTTTCCAAGGAGCAGCTCGTGGATTCAAACTGCCAACTTTTTGGTTAGCAGCCAAGTTCGTAACTACTGCACCACCAGGACTCCCAACATTATCAGTTCCAGGGAAATCTTGTTTCGTCTATACTCTCATCTATTCCTAAATCTATTCTTTTGAAGGAAATCAGAAGTGTAAATGTTTATCTATAAATATTTTAGCATGTATCTCTTAAAGATAAAGACTCTTAAAAATCACAGTGCAATTGTTTTTGTTGTTCATTGCTGTCCAGTCAATTACGACTCATGGCAATCCCATGAGTGTACCTTTCTTGGTTATCTAGTGCTGCTATAACAGAAACCCCTCAAGTAAATGGCTTTAACAAAGAGAAGTTTATTTTCTAGGAGGCTAGAAGTCTGAATTCAGGGCACTGGCTACAGGGGAAGGCTTTCTCTCTATGTAGGCTCTGGGGGAAGGTCTTTGTCATCAGTCTTCCCTTGGTCTGGGAACATCTCAGCACAGGAACCTTAGGTCCAAAGAACGTGCTCTGCTCCTGGCACTGCTTTCTTGGTGGTATGAGGTCCCTATGTCTCTGCTGGCTTCTCTTTTTTATATCTCAAAAGAGATTGGCTTAAGACATTATCTAATCTTATAGATCTCATCAATATAACTGCCACTAATCCCTCCTATGGAAACCCTGGTGGCCTAGCAGTTAAGAGCTACTGCTGCTAACCAAAAGGTCAGTGGTTTGAATCCGCCAGCTGCTCCTTGGAAACCCTATGGGGAAGTTCTACTCTATCCTGTAGAGTCTCTATGAGTCGGAATTGACACAATGGCAACGGGTTTGGTTTGGTTGGTTTTTTAATCCATCTCATTATAGTGACAGGATTTAAAACAGATAGGGAAATCACATCAGGTGACAAAATGATAGACAATCATACAGTGCTGGGAATCATGATCTAGCCAAGTTGACAGATACTTTTGAGGGGGACAATTCAATCCACGAGTAGCGTAAAACTGCTCCATAGGGTTTTCAAGGTGTGACCTTTTGGAAGCAGACTGCCAAGGCTGTCTTCTGAGGCACCTCAGGGTGTGTTCCAATGGTCAACCTTTCAAGCACTTGATCATTTGCACCACCCAGAGATTCCCATGTTTTATAGGGAAGAAAAAACATATCCCTGTAAGTCAGAAATGTGATATTCTCCCTTTTTTTCCCTAGTTGACTGAGTCAATTCTGACTCATAGTAATCCTATAGTACAAAGTAGAACTGCCTCATAGTATTTCCAAGGAGCGACTGGTGGATTTGAACTGGCGACCTTTTCGTTAACAGTCATAGCTCTTAATCAGTGCGCACCAGGGCTTCAATAAACTCTAGATTCAGCAAGTCATGATCCCAAATTCAAGGCCTAGAGAGATTTGTTTTTCTTGAGACCTATGCTACGTCATTCATTGCCTTAACGCTTATGTACTGAGTATCTGTAATATACCAATTACCAAGTACTGTAATAGGATTTCAGGAAACAAAATAAAGAAACAAAGTTCCTGGCCTCAAGACCCCTTAGTTTAATGTAAGATCAAGATAAACAAATAGCGACAAGGTAATTTCTACACTATTACCAAGTGTATTGTGTGGTGGTATTTGTTACACGGTTCAATATAGTACAGAAGAATAAACAAACTTTTCAAGTGGGTTGGTTGATCTTTGAACTTAAAGAGTGAGTAGAAAGGGTTTGAAAGAGGGATTTCAAACACAGTAACATACATCAGGTATGAAAAATAAGTATTAAATTGAAATTTTGACAAAGATGTTAAGGTACGATAGACTTAAAATATCAAAGAGATGTTCGATAACTAGATATAGATTGTCAAACATTTAGTAAAAAATTTGCCACTTTAAAAACCCCTTACTCTGAGTGTCTTTGGGCATTTTTCTCCTTCAAACAAAGCTAAAAATGAAATGTTAATTTCTCACGCCTATTTCATTGCAAACTCTCTGGCCCCCTAGACTCTGTAGCTTTTATTTCCCTTCTATTATTCTTATTCTGTCAGGTATCCATATCTTCTTTTCTGGCTCCCTTATTGACCACTATTTTTGACCAGGTAATTATCTCCATTTCAAGAAAGGAGAGACAAATGTGAATGCATGATTTTTTTTTTAATGTGCTATTTCAAAAATGATAAGTCTTGTTTTCTTCCTGTCCATATTCTCTGCTCCCCAGACCAACTCAGTCTCTTCCTGAGATTTCAGGACAGAATGTTATTGGTCCCAAAGTGGTTTTAAGGATCCTGTGTCCAGAAGAATTGCCACAGAAGCTTATATCAATATTTCTGCCTCGAAGTCATCCACATTTTTTTATTTTTATAGAGAACGAAAGCAACAATATGCAATTTTATAGCTCAGTTTAATTTATAGGATTCCATAATTGAAGTGGCAATTTTTCCTATAAGGTAAAATTATAATTATGTTCAAATGTGAGAGGGGAAAAAATAGCTTTCCATAAATATATCATTCTGTTTTGAGCCGATAACTAGCCTTTCAATCAGGAATAAATGGCAGGACAATTAAAATAAACCTTAAACTGGTGATAAAGCAGCTCAAATGCTATCGATTTCATTTTACGGTTTTGCTTTAGGGTACAAATTTGCAATGCATTTCATTTTCTTGGCTTTTCTGGTTCCAAACAGAAGGTCTGTGACAACTAATGCTAATGACTCCTTACTCATGATTGACTGACAAAACATTCCTCTTACAACTTTTGAAACAACCTTGCAGGATGTCCTGCTTTATTTCCTCAGTTCTAGAAACCCCACATATGTTCAAGACCTCATATTTGAGCTATAAATATGTGGCCTCATTTTTAGAAGCTCTGTTGATATTTTATTGCTTTAAAACTTGGAGACCATTCTATGTAAAATAGTACCATAATGCCCATTACGCTACATTTGTTTCAAACGTTTTAGGCATCTTATATAAATGCACAGTTATATAAATACACAGTTGAAATGAATACATTTTTAAAGAAACATAATTTTTTTCCAGGAGGCTCTTGGAAAAAAAAAAAAATCACTTGTTCATGAAAACATTTGTATTGCGCAAAATAGCTCTGCTTGCAATTGCGACTTAAAAATGGTTATGGAATTTCATTAATATATTTCTGACACCAGTTGTTTTAAGGCAATGCTATTCTGTTACCCCCAAAATTGGCTTGTTGAAACTACGAAAATAATTCGTAAGTAAACTTTCCTTGTTAGAGCATAGATTACAATATATATTTCTTCATAGAGTATATGAAGAAAAAATCACGTGTAATGAAGAAAACATTTTATATTGCTCTCGGAGGCAGTTAAAATTAGAGGTCTAGGAATTCATAAAATTATCCTATCCACTCCTAGACAGAGTGCCAGGGCCTAAAGAAAGGAGATATAGTTTTTTTGTTTTCATTCTTTGGAATTTCTTTCCAATTAATATGTGTAATAATTTTAATTCTCTTTTTCTTAGCCTTTTTGGCCCATATTTGCATTGAAGTTCAAAATTGAACCTGTTTTCTTATCCACAGATATTTATATAGCCTTATGTTCTATTTTGGAGAATAGCGATCATTTGATAAATAATGAGGCCCAGAACTATGCAACAGAAACCTTGTACCTCCTGCTTCAGGAAAACTTCAGTTTTAGTAAGCTGTCGTTGTTGTTGTTAGGTGCCCTCCAGAAGATATCTGACTCCTACTGACTCCATGTGAAAGAGTTGAACTGCCTCCATATGGTTTTCTTTGTTGTAATCTTTATGAAAGCAGATCACCAGGTCTTTCTCCTGTAGAACAGATGGGTGGGTTTGAACCACCCACCTTTTTGTTAGCAGCCAAATGCTTAACCCTTCAGCCACCAAACCAAACCCATTGCCTTCGAGTAGATTCCAACTCATAGCAACCCTGTAGGACAGAGTAGAACGGCCCCATAGGATTTCCAAGGCTGTAATCTTTACAGAAGCAGACTGCCACATCTTTCTTCTGTAGCACAGCTGGTGGGTTCGAACCACCGATCTTTTGGCTAGCAGCCAAGCGCTTTAACCGTGCACCACCAGGGCTCTGTAAAGATAAACTAAGCCTATTAAATGCATGTGAAACTATGCACAGAAAAACTAAATTCCGTTAAATCGTGAACATTGCGGAAATATCAGTGTTCCCAAAATACAATAGAAAACAGAAGCAACTGTCTGGATAGAGTAAGTATAAAAAGCATTTTAGCCATTAAAATATGAGGAAAAATTATCAGAACTTTTAGCTAATTTGGAGTAATTCTCCATTATTATTTATAGGTGCCATCACTGGCCCTCCACTGTCCATTGTTATAGACTCGAGATCAGGTCTTCACTGTAGAATATGACAGTGCCAGCCATTTTAGTATTTTGAGTGTGATTTAATGTAGCTATTAATTCATCTTACTTATTTTTTAATCTTTTATAGCAAACACAAAATGAGCATTCTTTTCTCTTAGTGATATATTTTATTTTGACCAGCCTTAGTAAGCAGCTGAACGTACTGCATGATTATTGAGAGAAACTTACTTCATGATTATTGAAAGAAAAAAAATTAAAAGCTTCTAACTAGATAAAAATACATTTCAGCATTATGTTTAAATAATACAAAAACCATATGGGGAAATACCATAGAGAAGGAACATAAACAGGAGAGAATCTTCAGAAGCTTTCATTGTCTCAACTTCAGTTAGGCCCTCAATCTTGCTGGGCATTTCCTAGATCACTGTATTTCTTAGTTTTCAGATTGACCAAGTTCTTTTCCTTTACTCTTAAGGGATGGTTATGCCTGGCTTGTACCAATCCCTCTTGCTAAAATGTTCATCCTTCCATTTCTTCCAGATAAACTCAATTATTTCATAAGGATCAGTTTAAATATCATCTCAGTTTTGAAGTTTTCCTTAAATCTATCCATTGCCCCTGCCATATGGGAAACAGATACATATGGTCCATGAGTCCTTTTCAAAGGCAAGGATGTGGTATTACTCAATTTTGTTTTGCCCCAGTTTCTATCACAGAAACTCAGGTACTGTGTGGGTGATCTCAGGGAAGATAAAGATTTGAGTTGACTTTTAAAGGAAGAAATTGTGTAACGGTATGGAGGCAGAGAAAGGTACAGTTCATGAGAAAACAGTAAATACCTCTTTAACCATATAAAAGGGAATGTATGCCTAGTAAATTATTTGAGTCCAAGCTCTAATGTTTTCTATTAATAAAATGGTGACATGTTACCAATTGTTCTACTCAATTTACTTTTTTAAAATTTATTATTTGTGTTAATAGGTCATATTTTACCTACTCTTAGATCTTTTTATAACGGTTGAATTTAGTAAAAATTAATATAATTCTGACCTGACAAATTAATAGCACCATAACATTACTATCTTATCAAATTGCCAATTACATCAGATTTACAAAGCCTTCTGACTCATTAAACATACGAAGTGATAAAAAAAAAAAAAAAGCTAGATATATGGGAAAATAAGATGAGTGTGTTCATAGATAAAAGTAGCAAATATACGTACAGCAAGAGGTACTGGGACTGTGCTGTTTTGATTCTGCAATCAGATATCTCCTATTATCTTTGATTACATTGCATTGATTGGCAAAGGCTTTGTGGGTCATCTTGTAATTATTATTGGTCTGTGACTCATGTTTATTTTCTTAATTCCATTTACCTAGAATTAAGCTCATTTACATAAGGGATATGAAGACATGGAAAGTATTTCATATTTAATTATCCAGGAAAGAGAAATATTTATTTTCCAAAATAATGTTCTAAATTAAATCAATGGACACACTGAAGGATGTATTAGAACAAAGTAAAGAGGAACGGTCATTATATATATATATGTGTGCATGTGTGTATGCACACACATATACATACACATATTGTTGTTGTTATTAGGTGCAGTTGAGTCAGTTCTGACTCACAGAGACTGTATGTAAAACAGAACAAAATACTACCCAGACCTGAACCATCTTCAGAATCATTGCTATATTTGAGCTCATTGTTGCAGACACTGTGTTAGTCCATCTCATTGAGGAGCTTCTACTTTTTCTCTGATCATCTATTTTACTGAGCATGATGTCCTTCTCCAGGGACTGGTCCCTCCTGATAACATGTCCAAAGTATGTGAAATGAAGTCTCACCATCCTTGCATCTAAGGAGCATCCTGGCTGTGCTTCTTCAAGCTGCTGACTGGACCATAAACTGCACATATGCAAGTTGAAGCTGAAGAAAATTAAAACAAGTCCACAGGAGCCAAAGTATGACCTTGAGTATATCCCACCTGAAATTAGAGACCAGCTCAAGAATAGATTTGATGCATTGAACGAACACTAATAACCAAAGATTGGATGATTTGTAGGATGACATCAAGGACATCATACATGAAGAAAGCAAAAGGTCATTAAAGAGACAAGAAAGAAGGAAACCAGAATTGATGTCAGAAGCTCTGAAACTTGCTCTTGTATGTAGAGAAGCTAAAGCGAGCCTTTACAAGAAAGTCCACCCATGTTTGAGGCAGGCCACACCCCCAAGGAAACTCCCTTTCAACTGCTTGACTACTCACAGCAGATCCCATCATGGAGGTGATCACATTATATTAGAGCTCATCATGGAGATGATTACATCATTATACAACTGCCAGACTACAGCATATCTGCCAAACCACTGAGAATCATGTCCCAGCCATTGTGACACACGACTTAATAGTCACAACCGATTGACTGGAAGAGATCTATATTTGTGCCCATTCCAAGAAAGGTGATCCAACAGAATGTGGAAATTATTAAACAATATCATTAATATCACAGAAAAGTAAAATTTTCCTGAGGATCATTCAAAAGCAATAGTAGCAATATGATGACAAGGAATTACCAGAAGTTCAAGCCAGATTCAGAAGAGGACGTGGAATGAAGGATACCGTTGCTGATGTCAGATGGATCTTGGCTGAAAGCAACCCTATGTACAACACAAGGAAACACTTCCTGGTCCTGTGCCATCCTCACAATCATTTTTATGCTTGAGCCCATTGTTCCAGCCATTGTGTCAATCCATCTCATTGAGGGTATTCTGCCTTTTTGCTGACTATCTGCTTTACTAAGTATGGTGATCCAACAGAACATGGGAATTATCAAACAATATTATTAATATCACAAACAAGTAAAATTTTGCTGATCATTCAAAAGCAGTTGCAGCAGCACATCAACAGGGAACTGGCAGAAATTCAAGCTGGATTCAGAAGAGGATGTGGAACAAGGGATATCATTGCTGATGTCAGATGGATCTTGGGTGAAAGCAGAAAATACCAGAAAGATGTTTACCTGTATTTTATTGACTATGCAAAGGTATTCGACTGTGTGGAACATAACAAATTATGGCTAATGTTGCAAAGAATGGAAATTCCAGAACACTTAATTGTGCTCATAAGGAACCTGTACATAGACTAATAGGCAATTGTTGGAACAGAACAAGGGGCTACTGCATGGTTAAGTTAAGAAAGATATGTGTCAGGGTTGTATCCTTTCACCACCTTTATTCAATCTCTGCTGAGCCAATAAATCGTGAAGCTGGACTATATGAAGAATAACATGGTATCAGGGTTGGAGAAGACTCATTAACAACCTGCCACATGCAAAAGACACCTGCCACATGCAAAAGACACGATCTTGCTTGCTTAAAATGAAGAAAACTTGAAGCACTTACTGATAAAAATAAAAAAAACACAGCCTTCAATAGGGATCACACCTCAGTATAAAGAAAACAAAAATCCTCACAACTGGACCAATAAGCAACATCATAATAAATGGAGAAAAGTTTGAAGTTGTCAAGGATTTGATTTTGCTTCAGTTCACAATCAGTGTCCATGGAAGCAGGGGTCAAGAAATCAAAAGACTCATTGCATTGGGGAAATCTGCTTCAAAAGATCTCTTTAAAGTGTTAAAAAGTAAAGATGTCACTTTGAGGACTAAGGTGCACCTGATCCAAACTATGGTGTTTTCAAACATCTGGTATGCATTCAAAAGCTGGAGAGTAAACAAGGAAAACCAAAGAAGAATTGATTCCTTTGAATAATGGTGTTGGCAAAGAATATTGAATATACTGTGGACTACCAGAAGAATGAACAAGTCTGTCTTTCAAGAAGTACAGCCAGACTACTTCTTAGAAGCAAGGATGGCCAGACTTCATCTCACGTACTTTGGGTATGTTATCAGAAGGGACCAATCCCTGGAGGAGGACACCATACTTAGTAAAGAAGACAGTCAGCAAAAAGGCAGAATACCCTCAACGAGATGGATTGACACAATGGCTGGAACAATGGGCTCAAGCATAAAAATGATTGTGAGGATGGCGCAGGACCAGGAAGTGTTTCCTTGTGTTGTACATAGGGTTGCTATGAGTCAAAACCGACTTGATGGCACATAACAACAGCGCAACTGCATGAGCCATTTCCTTGATATAAATCTCTGTGTGTGTATGTATGTATGTATATATATATATATACATATATACACATAGGCACAGGGGCTTGTGAACCCAAGATTGTCAGGTAAGACAATCAACTGTGTGGATCATAACAAATTATGGATAACATTGCAAAGACTGGAAATTCCAAAAGACTTAATTGTGCTCATGAGGAACCTGTATGTAGACAAAGAGACAGTTGTTTGAACAAAACAAGAGGGTACTACATAGTTTAAAATCAGGAAAGGTGTGCATCAGGAATGTACCTTTCACCACACACACACAAACACATATATACATTATATATAAACTTTCAAACTAATGATTTTTAAGTTATTATTGTACTTGTAATAACTATGTTCCTTTTATTTGAGACACATGGAATATGATTCTTTTTCCTGCCACATAGGGGGTCAGATATCTAGAAGATAAGATCATGTGCTTCAGGGAGTTGGTATTGAAGTGGAGAAATTATGACTCTTAAGTATAAAAAATAAGTAGTAGCACTGAGAAGTGTGTGACTAATTGATATCTGAGATACAGAGTAGATTGGTGCAGTAGATTAAGTAGTTTCTTGACTGAGATTGGAAATGGAAACTTAACTTGAAGCAGTAGCCAGTTTTAAGTTGATCCATTCTGATTATGGTAGGTGGAAGAAGGAAGGAGAAGGTATTGAGGGAGAGCATTA
Source organism: Loxodonta africana (assembly GCF_030014295.1). Classification (NCBI taxonomy): domain Eukaryota; kingdom Metazoa; phylum Chordata; class Mammalia; order Proboscidea; family Elephantidae; genus Loxodonta; species Loxodonta africana. The sequence continues at coordinate 51,511,180 of NC_087357.1, read as the reverse complement.
AAAGAAGAAGGTTGGAGAGGAGAATTTACTAGGTGACTTCAGAGGACAGTGAATAGTCTAATGGTAACAAATAAGTAAGGGAGAGAAATGGGATGTAGATAAAGAAAAGATACATCATAACATGATGTCTCTTAAAATATGGTCTTTGAGCCACCTGATCAGAATCACTGGAGATGCTTGTTTAAAAATGTATATTTTTGTGCTCTCTTTCTCCCAACCTACTAAATTAAGATATCTGGAAATGGAAACTAGACCTCTGAATGTTGACCATGTTTTCTATGTCTCCCCGCCCCCAACAATATATTTAAAATACTGATACAGAGAATAAGTGTTTGTATTTTTTTTTTAAGTTACATGAGGGATAGCTTGGAGATAGAATAAATGTTAAAAGAATAGTCCAGGCTTGAATTAATATTCAGTCAGTGAGATGGGGAAAGAAACACTGGTGGCATAATAGTTAAAACCTACATCTCCTAACTAAAAGGTTGGCAGTTTGAATCCACCAGGTGCCCCTTGGAAACCCTATGGGACAGTTCTACTCTGTCCTATAGGGTTGCTATGAGTCGGAAATGACTCGAAGGCAACATTTTTTGTTTTGTTTTTTGCAGATGGGGAAAATTATGAGATGCATGCAAAAGAAAAGTTGATAGGACTTGATGAATGATCTTGAAAAGAGAAATAAATCAATGATGAGTTTAGACTTTTGAGCTTGGATGAGGGGAACTAAATCTAGACAGTGGTTGTAAATAAACAACTGGACATCTGGAGGATATTCAAAACTGGACTGTAGATTTTGGGTTACTTAAATCAAGAGGTTGTTGTATAAAAGAGCAGTAGAACTACCTGGTGTAAGTGTAAAATAAGGTTTAACTGGAAAAATTAGGCAGAAAGCCATGAAAAAACAAAACATCTCTTGAGCTCTCATAATCCACAGAAAGAATTTAGTTTTCACATACCTGAGGACGCCTTAAAAAGGGTTGAAGGGAAGGAACTTCACATTTGTAGTGCTCTACAAATTTAGAGGGGAGTTCAAAAAGGAGGCAAGCACAATTTGTTTACCACATAATAATGGGAACTTCCCAGTAAAGAAAAGTATCTCTTTAGAGTGGGGAAGCCTTGGAAGCCCCAGCAGCTTGAGCCAGAGGGAGGCATTGTTTTGATTCATTGAGCTAACTTAGCACCAATGAGATAGTTATTTGTCAAGCTGGCAAAAAAGAATTAATGAGCCTCTAGGGCCGCCTACCTTTGTCTTTGTGAGAGACTGGCAAGAGAGAAGTCTTGCTTTAGAAGTTTTGCTAAACACTTGAGTAGAACACTTCCATTTATTGGATGGGAGAAAATAATAGTCATTGAAGAGGCCAGTAGAGAAGGCAGTAAAATTTGTGTAGTGATAGCCCATTAGCGAAAGCAGAGGGGAGTTTCAAAAAAAGATAGACAATGGCTAAAACATAAAATATTGTGGACACAAAAAATTTATGACAAAAGAAAATACATTGTATGTTACTTAGTTGGCTCACAGGATGACTTCAATTAGTGCCAAATAAATAAAAGAAGGCTGATATATGAAAGAAAACAGGCAAATTGCAGAGAATAAAGGGCTTCTTTGTTTTAACTACACAAATGGTTGCAATTCAAAATTTAATTTACTCATGAACATTCCCTGATTTTATGAAATTTTATATTTTCATGAAGCATGCATTTTAATTTAATTTACACAGTGTATAAATTCAAAAACAGAAACTGGGGTTTTGTGTTTCAGAGATAAGAAGGATAAATTTAACTTTTCATTCTTTTTAATCATTATTCAAAACACAAGCCTAGTAGTCAAATTTTTCTTCCAAAGTTAATTCATTTTTTTATTCCCAGGAACATTTATAAATTCAATTAATCAATCTTGTTCCTGTTTTTATCCCTTTTTGTAACTTGGGCCTCATTAATCCACCATGTAATATCTTAAAAATAATTACAAACAATTTAAGGAGCATCATTATTTTAAATGCTGTCGCTCTCAATTTTGAAGGTCTATTGTTATGTATTTACAGAATATGTTAACCGTTAAGATTTCTTGTTAGGCATTATTATGTTTATGTATTAAACAGGAGAGAAAAAGCAGATACCTAAAAATTTAATATAATAAAGTATTTAAGAACTCCTGCTTTTGTATCAGACAGGCCTGGGTTCCATACCCAGCTTTGGATTTACTAATTTTTCTAAGCTTTAGAATCCTCATCGTTATATTACAGTAAATATGTCTTTGTCTCATGGGACTTCTGGTAGCTTTAGGCACAATCATGTCTGCAAAGTACTTACCTTATTGGAACACAGGAAAACCTACTAAACAAAAGTTATTGTTATTTATTATTATTACTATTAGCTGAAATATGTTTGAGACACACTTAGAAATACAGAAATTACATTCTCATTTGCTCCTTCTCTAGACTATTGTATATGGAGATTCCATATTTCTCCCTCTCAGTTCTTTGTATGAGAGATGATTGTTGGTTGGAACACATTAGAAAAGCAGTCAAGATATTTTTTGGTCTCTTTAGATTTGAGTACATTTTCTTAATTGAAAACTAAGTTATGTATTTAAAAATATAGTAAAAACTTTTATTTTTCCCTCCAAAATGGCCAAAATAATATAATCACCCATGATGTTAAATGGAAAAAAAATGCTTAAGTATGATACACGATTAAACATTGCACTACAAAACGGAAAATTTGTGTTTTATAACATTTTTGGGTACCTTGCAAGAGAAAACCCAAACTCTTTCTGGAGGTAGAGCAATATGGTCTCTTCCTCTGATATGGACTAAATTGATGATTCCCACTGTACTTGGTTGCCCTGGTGGCACAGTGGTTAAGGGCTACAGCTGCTAACCAGAAGATCAGCAGTTCAAATCTACCAGCTGCTTCTTGGAAACCCTATGGGGCAGTTCTACTCTGTCCTACAGGGTCGCTATGAGACGGAATCAACTCAATGGCAAAGGATAACTGTACTTGAAGCAGTTATTTGGTTGGAAGTAACAGAAACCATCTGTTTCTGGCTAACTTGCACTGAGAGGAACTTACTGGAAGAATACTTGGTGACTTGCGCAACCAAAGGTAAAGCTGAATAATATGCTCTAAAGAAGAATAAGAAACCAGATAAGTTTTAGCAACCTTAGGAACTCAAGGAAAAATTCTTCTTGTGGAAGCACTATCAAGACAGCTTGGGTCTTATAACTTTCAAGCAAGTGGCAGTCAGCTCAAAGATCAGGTACATATGGGTGATAGGAATATGATTGGCCTGAGGTGAGGCTTGTGACTTTGGCCAGAGGTTAAGTGGAGGCACTGTGATGGATAGTCCCACTAAGAATATACGATATAGCCAAAAAAAAAAAAAAAACTTATTGCTGTTGAGTCAATTTCAACTCATATAGGAGTTGGACAGGGTAGAACTGCCACATACTATTTCCAAAGAGTGCCAGGTGGATTCACACTGCCAACCTTTTGGTTAGCAGCTGTAGCTCTTAACCACTACTATACCAGGGTTTCCACATGCTATGGGGAGGTGTGGTAACCCAAGGGAAAAATTGGAGTTTTATGGCCCAAATAAAAAAGAAAAGGATGTTGTTCCTTAAAACCCCTAAATAGCAGTTCACATTTTCAAGAACCATATTAGAATCTAATTGTGGTTGACTTGAGGAGTGCCTAGGTGGTGAAACGGTTAACTCACTCAGCTGCTAAGCAAAAGGAAAGAAAGGCCTGGTGATCTACTTCCAAAAGACAGTGTGCCATTGAAAACCCTATGGAGCACTGTTCTACTCTGACACACATGAGATTGTCATGACTTGGAATCAACTCAACAGCAACTGGCATTGGTACTTAACTGGTAGTTGACGGAAATGCTTGGGTGAGCAGTGCGGACAGAAATGTAGGGGGTGGCAATTACTTGAGGTTAGAGTGTCAGATTTTCATTTTCTATCATAATGGAAATGGAATTTCCATTTTTACTGTAACTAGTTTAGTTAGATTGCTGATTACTTGAACTTTGGAAAGTTTTATATATCTCTGTTGCCTCAATTTTTTTTTCCTCTCAGAAGTTGAGGAGAAGACTAAAGATAATCCTTGGATTTGGTGACATATTGTAAGAACTCTAAACCCTGATTTGACAAGTATTCATTAACCACCTTCTAAGAGCTAAATTCAGCATTTCTCTTGTGCTAAATAGTTACAGTTAAATTGCTACACCTTATTTTTTTTTATATTACTTCTAAAATGGCTGCAAAATCTAATGATTAAATACGTTTCATATCAGATGACTAATGAACTAAGGAGAGTTAAAAGGATGAAGAATAATTAGATTGGATTTTGCAAGGTTATTTCTCTCTTTCACTTTAGTCATTACTTTTGTGGCTAAGTCTTCACAAGTAAACCACACATGTCTGAGGAAATACCTTCTTACAAATAGGCAAACAAGCAAGCAATACGGTTATTTTATTTCAGAGAAAACAATAACTGCTTTACAAACATGAGCCAGGCCTTGTAGAAAAAGTAAAGATTTACGTGGTGTCTCTTTGGGCTTCTTTACATGATACCAAACCCACTGCCGCCGAGTAAATTCTGACTCATAGCAACCCTATAGGACAGAGTAGAACTTCCCCATAGAGTTTCCAAGGAGCGGCTGGTGGATTCAAACTGCCAGCCCTTTGGTTAGCAGCCGTACCACTTAACCACTACACCACCAGGGTTAAGATAGAGATGATAATTTCAGAAAAAGTGTAAAAAGCCAGTGGAGTTCCTTTCAAGATTTCTTATTTTTGTGTTATGCTTCATAACTTCTGTTTTCTCTACCTCTCTAATCTTGTGATACTTAACATTGAAAATACTTTTAATTAGAAAGAAGTACCTATCATTATATAAAAAGGAACAATTTATAAAGAAAATTAAAATCACCTACAATCCCAAGGAGCCCCAGTGGTGTGGCGGCTAAGTGTTCAGCTGCCAATCAAAAAGTCAGCAGTTCAAATCCACCAGCCACTGCTCTGAAACGCTTTGGGACAGTTCTACTCTGTCCAATAGGATTGATATGAGTCAGAATCGACTTGACGGCAACAGGTTTAATTTTGGTTTATCATCCCAAGATAGTCCCTGTGTGGCACAACGGTCAAGCAATTGACTACTAACCAAAAGGTTGGTGATTCAAACTCATCCTGAGGTGCCTCGAAAGGCAGGCCTGGCAATCTACTTCTGAAAGGTCACAGCCTTGAAAACCCTCTGGAGCAGCCCTACTCTGCAGCACATTGGGTCACCATAAGAAATGACTGGATGGCAACTAAAAATAACAAAATAATTCCACACTTTTGAATTTTTTTTAATTTGCATATTATTTTCCAGTCTTTTTTTATTGAAGATATATGCACAAATGACACACACACACACAGTATATAGATCTATGAGTCAGGATCAACTCCACAATGACTAATAGCAACAGCATCTATCTATCTGTCTGTCTGTCTATCTATCTATCTATCTGTCTATCATCACCATCATCATCGTCTATCTATCTATCTCTCTATCATCTATCTGTCTATCATCTATGTATCTATCTATCTATCATCTATCTGTCATCTACTATCTATAAATAGAAACAAAAACACAGGTTTTGATCATGCATACTGTATTTAAAATCTTAGGCTTTTTCTTTCTACTTAGTATTGTGTCAAAACTATTTTTATGTCATTAAATACCCTTCAAAAACATTATTTTAATGACTGCTTAGTGTTCTACCATGTAGATATATCACAATATACTTACCTCTCTCCCACCTGCTGAACATGTACTTTGTTCTACTAATAGCACTTGAAGCCAGCTGTCCTTAACTTGGGACCCTTGGGACCTATGACTGCTCTAAAATGAAAAATTTCACTCATGTTTCTACTTTTCCTTTCTATGGAGATATAATCCATAGTTTTCAGAAAAAAAAGAAATCTGTATAAGCCGTCCTTCTATCCAAAGAGGTTAAATTTTGTTACTCAGTTACAGCCTATAGATATAACGTCTTTTTCTCTTTTCGAAGGATTTATTGTATTCGTCAAATAGGTTTGCCTGTATCCTAACTGTCAAGAGAGTCCAATAATTTACATAGACTTTACCATAATTTCTGCCACTGTTTCCATGAATATACACAAAAAAAAAGTTTTAAAAATAACAAGTATGGAGGCGGGGCCAAGATGGCTGACTAGGTAGAAGCTACTGCAGATCCCTCTTGCATCAAAGATTTAGAAAAACAAGTGAATCGATCACATACATGACAATCTACGAACCCTGACCATCAAACACAGAACTAAAGAGTTGACCTGAGTGACAGGGGAGTGAAAAGCCACACCCTGAAGAAGCGACCGCTTCTGGAACCGGCGTCCCACCTCACAGCCTTGAGCCCTTGCGGTTCCCTGGTGCCAGAGAGGTGAGGCTGATTGCGGCTTACTGAGACGGAACAAGCATGGGACACAGACCTAACCCCTAACCCCCTGGAGTAACCTTGGTAGAGACCCAGCCAGTGCAAGCAGGCTGCATACTGATGTGGCTTACAAAAGAATGAGCAACCACGGGGAAGCAGCAACTGTTTTCGGAGCCTAGAGCCAGCGTCCCAGTCAGAAAACCTTGTCTCCAGGCTTTGGACTAAGAGCAGAGGACCTGAGCACGGCTTCCTGAGATGGCGCAAGCATGGGACACAGCCCTAGCCCCCTGAAGTAACCTCAGGGGAAACCCAGCCAGTGCATGCAGGCTGCACAATGACGTGGCTGACAGGAGGAGAAATCACTGGGAAGCAGCGACTGCTTTTCGAGCCTGGAATGCAGCATTCCAGCCAGAAAGCCTTGGCGCTGGACTTTGGACTAGGAGCAGAGGAGCTGATCACGGCTTTCTGAGATGGCGCAAGCACAGGATGCAGGCCTGACTCTCGGGGCAATCTCGACCCAGCCAGCGCACACAGGCTACAAACCCCTCTGGAATCTCAGATGAAACAGTCATCACCAAGCAAGATAAGTAACTTTGTCTATATTGCCGCTTCTCTCTCCTATCTATCTGATCCCTCCCCTCCCTGCACCAGGCGGCTGCATTAACATTGGAATTTCCTGGGCCAGGGAGTGAAGTGCTCTGCAGGGTTGTTTTTTTTTTTTTTCCTTAGCCCATTCTCCTGGCCTGAGACAAGCAGCAACTAACAACTCACGGGGAAAAAAATGCTTCCCTGACTTTCCTAAACTGGAATAAAAATACAGAACCAGCTCCAGCCAAGTATATGAGACCCACAGTCTTTGGCTTTCATCCCTGCAGGGAACAAGGTGGCTATTATAATGCAAATGCAATTCCAATAGAGATCTGACTGTAATTGTTTTAGCAGAGCAGTGGAAAGACGAGTTTTCGAGGTGTGATACCTTTGTACCTATTAAACAGAGCCCTCACTGATCCACAGCAGGGAATCGAGGGCTGAAGCTCCACCCAAACCACCTAGCCACCTGCTAAAGGGGTCTGAGGATAGTGATGCCTACCGATCTTTAGAGATACAAGCATTGGATGCCTAAGGTACAGCTGCAGAGCCCACCCACCAAAATGCTCTAGGAATAGAGACACACCTACCTCACTGGCACATGGGGGAAGGCTGTCAGCATCCTGCCCTCCTTGGAGTGTGACCCCCTGCTGCTACTAGAATCTGGTACACAGCTATCACCACTACTCCTCTAAGTTAATAGGTGACAGTCTACATAACTGGTGAACCAAAATCAGAACACCTAAGCTGATTCTATTCAAGAATAGTGAATAGACCCTTAGGCTTATGTATCTGGTAACAGGTCAAACCAGCTGGTAATAAGACATAAGTGATTCAAAGGCTACAACAATCAAGACAGCGCAATCTAGTAGCCCATCTGGGTATATTGAAACAAAACAAAACAAGAAGATAAGACTCGGTGAGCAAATATAAAACTGTACAATATCTTATAGATGGCTTGGAGACAGCGGTCGATATCAAATGACATAAACAAGCAGACCATGAATGCCTCTACAAATCCCCAAATTAAAGAATCAAAATCTTTCCCAAATGAAGATACAATCCTGGAATTGCCAGATGCAGAATATAAAAGACTAATTTACAGAATGCTTCAAGACATCAGGGATAACCTCTGAAACGAAATGAGGCAATCAACAGAAAAAGCCAAGGAACACAGTGATAAAGCAGTTGCAGAAATCAAAAAGATTATTCAAGAACATAGTGGAAAAATTAATAAGCTGCAAGAATCCATAGAGAGACAGCATTCAGAAATCCAAAAGATTAACAGTAAAATTACAGAATTGGACAACTCAATAGGAAGTCAGAGAAGCAGAATTGAGCAATTGGAATGCAGAGTGGGGGAGTTGGAGGATAGGGCAATTGACAGCAATATAGTTGAAGAAAAATCAGATAAAAGAATTAAAAAAAATGAAGAAACCCTAAGAATCATGAGGGACTCTATCAAGAAGAATAACTTGCCTGTGATTGGAGTTCCAGAACAGGGAGGAATAACAGAAAATACAGAGAGAATAGTTGAAGATCTGTTGGTAGAAAACTCCCCTGGCATCATGAAAGATGAAAGGATATCTATCCAAGATGCTCATCAAACCCCATACAAGATTGATCCAAAAAGAAAATCACCAAGACATATTATCATCAAACTTGCCAAAACCAAAGATAAAGAGAACATTTTAAAAGCAGCCAGGGAGAAAAGAAAAGTCACCTAAAAAGGAGAATCAATAAGAATAAGTTCAGGCTACTCAGCAGAAACCATGCAGGCAAGAAGGCAATGGAATTACATATATAGAGCACTGAAGGAGAAAAACTGCCAACCAAGAATCATGTATCCAGAAAAACTATCTCTCAAATATGAAGGTGAAATTAAAACATTTACAGATAAACACAAACTTAGAGAATTTGTAAAAACCAAACCAAAGCTACAAGAATTACTGAAGGAAAGTCTTTGGTCAGAAAATCAATAATATCAGGTACCAATACAACACAAGGTCACAAAACGGAGCATCCTGATATCAACTCAATAGGGAAATCACAAAAACAAAATCAGATTAATTTAAAAAGAAAAAAAATGCTCAAAACAGGGAATCATTAAAGTCATTATGTAAAAGATTACAATAATCAAAAAAGAGGGACTGAATATGGGAGGCATAGATCTTCCATATGGAGAGGAAAAGAAGGTGATATAGGATGAAACAAGTTAGGTTTTACTTAGAAAAATAGGGGTAATATTAAGGTAACCACAAAGAGGTCTAACAATTCCATACTTCAAAATAAAAACCAAGAAAAACATAATGACTCAGCAAAAATAAATTCAACTACTATGAAAATGAGGAACACACAATTTACAAAGAAAAACTTCTCAGCACAAAAAAGTATGTGGAAAAATGAAATTGTCAACAACACACACAAAAGGGCATCAAAATGACAGCACTAAACTCATACTTATCTATAATTATGCTGAATGTAAATGGACTAAGTGCACCAATAAAGAGACAGAGAGTGGCAGAATGGATGAAAAAACAATATCCGTCTATATGCTGCCTACAAGAGATACACCTTAGACTTAGAGACACAAACTAAAACTCAAAGACTGGAAAAAATATATCAAGCAAACAACAATCAAAAAAGAGAAGGAGTGGCAATATTAATTTCTGACAAAATAGACTTTAAAGTTAAATCCACCACAAAGGATAAAGAAGGACACTACATAATGATTAAAGGGACAATTTACCAGGAAGATATACCCTTATTAAATATTTATGCATGCAATGACAGGGCTGCAAGATACATAAAACAAACTTTATCAGAATAGAAAAGTGAGATAGACACCTCCACAATTATAGCAGGAGAGCAACACACCACTTTCGGAGAATGACAGGACTTCCAGTAAGAAGCTCAATAGAGACACAGAAGATCTAATTGCTATAATCAACGAACTTGACCTCATAGACTTATACAGAACACTCCACCCAAGAGCTGCAAAGTATACTTCTTTTTCTAGTGCACATGGAACATTCTCTAGAATAGATCACATATTTAATCATAAAACAAACCTTTGCAGAATCCAAAACATCGAAATATTACAAAGCATCTTCTCAGACCATAAGGCCATAAAAGTAGAAATCAATAACAGAAAAATCAGGGAAAAGAAATCAAATACATGGAAACTGAACAATACCCTGCTCAAAAAAGACTGGGTTATAGAAGACATTAAGGAGGTAATAAAGAAATTCATAGAACGCAATGAGGATGAAAATACTTCCTATCAAAACCTCTGGGACACAGCAAAAGCAGTGCTCAGAGGCCAATTTACATCGATAAATGCACACATACATAAAGAAGAAAGAGCCAAAATCAGAGAACTGTCCCTACAACTTGAACAAATAGAAAGCGAGCAACAAAAGAATCCTTCAGGCACCAGAAGAAAACAAATAATAAAAATTAGAGCAGAATTAAATGAATTAGGGAACAAAAAAACAATTGAAAGAATTAACAAAGCCAAGAGCTGGTTCTTTGAAAGAATCAACAAAATTGATCAACCGTTGGCTAGACTGACTAAAGAAATACAGGAAAGGAAACAAATAACCCAAGTAAAAATGAGATGGGCCATATCACAACACACCCAACTGAAATTAAAAGAATCATATCAGATTACTATGAAAAATTGTACTCTAACAAATTTGAAAACCTAGAAGAAATGAATGAATTCCTAGAAACACACTACCTACCTAAACTAACACAATCAGAAGTAGAACAACTAAATAGACCCACCCATAACAAAAAAAGAGATTGAAAAGATAATCAAAAAACTCCCAACAAACAGAAGCCCTGGCCCAGACAGCTTCACTGCAGAGTTCTACCAAACTTTCAGAGAAGAGTTAACACCACTACTACTAAAGGTATTTCAAAGCATAGAAAATAATGGAATACTACCTAACTCATTCTATGAAGCCAGCATATCCCTGATACCAAAACCAGGTAAATACACCACAAAAAAAGAAAATTACAGACCTATATCCCTCATGAACATAAATGCAAAAATCCTCAACAAAATTCTAGCCAATAGAGTTCAACAACATATCAAAAAAATAATCCACCACAACCAAGTGGGATTTATACCAGGTATTTTTTTTTTTTTTTTTTTTTTATGCAAGGTGGGTTCAATATTAGAAAAACAATTAATGTAATCCACCATATAAATAAAACAAAAGACAAAAACCACATGATCTTATCAACTGATGCAGAAAAGGCATTTGACAAAGTCCAACACCCGTGCATGATAAAAACTCTCAGCAAAACAGGAATTGAAGGAAAATTCCTCAACATAATAAAGGGCATTTATACAAAGCCAACAGCCAACATCATCCTGAATGGAGAGAGCCTGAAAACACTCCCACTGAGATCAGGAACCAGATAAGGATGCCCTTTATCACCACTCTTATTCAACATTGTGCTGGAAGTCCTAGCCAGAGCAATTAGGCTAGACAAAGAAATAAAGGGCACCCAGATTGGCAAGGAAGAAGTAAAATTATCTCTATTTGCAGGTGACATGATCTTATACACAGAAAACCCTAAGGAATCCTCAAGAAAACTACTGAAACTAATAGAAGAGTTCGGTAGAGTTTCAGGTTACAAGAAAAACATACAAAAATCAGTTGGATTCCTCTACATCAACAAAAAGAACATCAAAGAGGAAATCACCAAATCAATACCATTCACAGTAGCCCCCAAGAAGATAAAATACGTAGGAATAAATCTTACCAAAGATGTAAAAGACCTAAACAAAGAAAACTACAAAGTACTACTGCAAGAAACTAAAAGGGACCTACATAAGTGGAAAAATGTACCTTGCTCGTAGATAGGAAGACTTAACATAGCAAAAATGTCTGTTCTATCAAAAGCCATCTATATATACAATGCACTCCCGATCCAAATTCCAACGACATTTTTTAATGTGATGGAGAAACAAATCACCAACTTCATGTGGAAGGGAAAGAAGCCCCAGATAAGTAAAGCATTACTGAAAAAGAGGAAGAAAGTAGGAGGCCTCACTCTACCTGATTTTCGAACATATTGTACAGCCACAGTAGTCAAAACAGCCTGGTACTGGTACAACAACAGGCATATAGATCAAAGGAACAGAATTGAGAACCCAGATATAAACTCATCCACATATGAGCAGCTGATATTTGACAAAGGCCCAATGTCAGTTAATTGGGGAAAAGTCAGTCTTTTTAACAAATGATGCTGGCATAACTGTATACCCATCTGCAAAAAAAATGAAACAGAACTCATACCTCACACCACGCACAAAAACTAACTCCAAATGGATCAAAGACCTAAGTATAAAGACTAAAATGATAAAGATCATGGAAAAAAAAATAGGGACAACTTTAGGAGCCCTAATACAAGGCATAAACAGAACACAAAACATTACTAAAACTGACGAAGAGAAACCAGATAACTGGGAGCTCCTAAAAATCAAACACCTATGCTCATCCAAAGACTTCACCAAAAGAGTAAAAAGAGACCACCTACAGACTGGGAAAAAATTTTCAGCTATGACATCTCTGAGCAGCACCTGATCTCTAAAATCTATATGATTCTGTTAAAACTCAACCACAAAAAGACAACCCAATTAAAAATTGGGCAAAGGATATGAACATGCACTTCACTAAGGATGATATTCAGGTGGCTAACAAATACATGAGGAAATGCTCTCAATCATTAGCTATTAGAGAAATGCAAATTAAAACTACGATGAGATTCCATCTCACTCCAACAAGGCTGGCATTAATCCAAAAAACACAAAATAATAAATGTTGGAGAGGCTGCGGAGAGATTGGAATACTTACACACTGCTGGTGGGAATGTAAAATGGTACAACCACTGTGGAAATCTATCTGGCGTTTCCTTAAAAAGCTGGAAATAGAACTACCATATGACCCAGAAATCCCACTCCTCAGAATATATCCTAGAGACATAAGAGCCTTTACACGAACAGATATATGCACACGCATGTTTATTGCAGCACTGTTTACAATAGCAAAAAGCTGAAAGCAACCAAGGTGTCCATCAACGGATGAATGGATAAATAAATTATGGTATATTCACTCAATGGAATACTACACATCGATGAAGGACAATGATGAATCTGTGAAACATTTCATAACATGGAGGAACCTGGAAGGCATTATGCTGAGTGAAATTAGTCAGACTCAAAAGGACAAATATTGTATAAGACTACTATTATAAGATCTTGAGAAATAGTTTAAACTGAGAAGAACACATTCTTTTGTAGTTACGAGAGGGGGGAGGGAGGGTGGGAGAGGGTTATTTACTGATTAGATAGTAGATAAGAACCGCTTCCAGTGAAGGGAAGGGCAATACTCAATACAGGGGAGACCAGCACAACTGGACTGGACCAAAAGCAAAGAAGTTCCTGAATAAGCCGAATTCTTCGAAGGTCAGTGGAGCAAGGGCGGGGGTTTGGGGACTGTGGCTTCAGGGGACATCTAAGTCAATTGGGAAAATAAATTCTATTAAGAAAACATTCTGCATCCCACTTTGAACTGTGGCGTCTGGGGTCTTAAACGCTAACGAGCAGCCATCTAAGATGCATCAATTGGTCTCAACCCACCTGCATCATAGGAGAATGAAGAACACCAAGGTCACAAGGTAATTATGAGCCCAAGAGACAGAAAGGGCCACATGAACTAGAAACTACATCATCCTGGGACCAGAAGATCTAGATGGTGCCCGGCCACAACCGATGACTGCCTGTCAGGGAGCACAACAGAGAACCCCTGAGGGAACAGGAGAACAGTGGGATGCAGACCCCAAATTCTCATAAAAAGACCAGACTTAATGGTCTGACTGAGACTAGAAGAATCCCAGCAGTCACGGTCCCCAAACCTTCTGTTGGCCCAGGACAGGAACCATTTCTGAAGCCAACTCACCAGACATGGGTTGGACTGGACGATGGGTTGGAGAGAGATGCTGATGAGGAGTGAGCTACTTGCATCAGGTGGACACTTGAGACTCTGTTGGCATCTCCTGTCTGGAGTGGAGATGGAAGGGTAGAGAGGGTTAGAAACCGGCGAAACAGTCACGAAAGGAGAGACTGGAAGGAGGAAGCAGGCTGACTCATTAGGGGGAGCGTAAGTGGGAGTATGTAGTTAGGTGTATATAAGTTTATATGTGAGAGACTGACTTGATTTGTAAACTATCGCTTAAAGCAAAATAGAAATTATTTAAAAAAATATTAAGTATGACAAAACATTTTTATTGTTTTATGGGCAACAATTTTAATGCTTTATAAGTTTATGGTGATTCAAAGCATATGCTTATTAATTATCATATTTAATCATCACAAGAAACCTGTTATTTATCAAAAGTTTATAGGTGAGAAAGCAGGGCCTTGTATTTAACTGTCTTGTTAAAATTCAGTGAAAAATGACCCAAGTATAGCAGAATGGAATTTATCATTTTTTTTTTTTTTTTATCTGCGGTATTTCTTTTCTTTCTACTTTGCAGCATGCTTTCATGTGGTCGGAGGAAGGATGTTTTCAGCTAGGGACATATAGAAACACTTCCACTGAAGAGTTTCAATTTTAAACCAAATTATCTACATAGGCTTTAAACTAGTTTCCTGATACAGTTTAGAAGTAGACTTCTTTCCCTAGCACCACTCTATTAAACTACATTCTCAGCCTTGAGGGCATTTGTGCAAATTTTTTAAAACCTTAGAAATTTTCCAACGGAATGTTAGTTCTTCCTGTGGTTGTAGGAGTAGAACTAGCCCTAAATACCTAAATACAATACCTAATACCTAAATACAAACAATAATCTTATGCTGCTTGACACAAACTGTCTTTAGTGGTTAAGTGCCATCAAATTATTCGTTCCGATTCTTAGCAACCCTGTATACAACAGAGTGAAACGCTGCCAGGTCCTGCACCATTTTCACAATCGTTGTTATTTTTGAGCCCATTGTAGCACTGTGTCAATCTATCTCATTGAGAGTTTCCCTCTTTTTCACTGACCCTCTTCTTTACAAAGCATGATGTCCTCCTCCAGAGACTGGTCCCTTCTGATAACATATGCAAAGTACTTGAGATCACTCTGGCTGTACTTCTTTCAAGACAGATTTGTTCATTCTTCTGGCAATCCATGGTGTATTCAATATTGTTCCCCAACACCATAATTCAAAGGAAGCAGTTTTTCTTCAGTCTTTCTTATTCACTGCCAGGCTTTCATGTGCATATGAGGCAACTGAAAATACCACGGTTTGCGTCAGGAGCGTCTTAGTCCTCAAAATGACATCTTTGCTTTTTAACACTCTAAAGAGGTCTTTTGCAGCAGATTTGCCTAAAGCAATATGTTGTTTAATTAAATCTTGAATGCTGCTTCTGTGAATGTTGATTGTGGATACAATAAAATTAAATCCTTAACAACTGTCTTGACCCTGAGTGAATCACCTCAACCTTTAGACAGGTTGTAGGATTACTTTTAGGGATTACTGTTACTTTAGGATCTTTTTTTTTTTTAAATGATTCAAATTGGAGACTATAAAGTGAAACAGTTAGGAATATGTGTTGTCAGCAACTTGGGTTTCAGCCTTACTTTTGCTTCATATAGTTTGTTAATCTTTCTAAGCCCCATCGTCTTAACCGATGAAACAAATAATAATGCTTTCAGGGTTACTATAGGGATAAATTGAAATAATGCACAGAAAACATTTATTCCAGAAACTTCTCAATCATTATCAGCAATTAGTATTAATATTACATACCACTGTCAGTGATACTTGTACATCAAAGACAGCTAAGAGCTCCCCATGTTTGTGTTATCAAGAATTTCTTTTTTCCTAAATAATATCATTTGGGAGAATCCTACAGATTTTCTGTTTTTTTAAATAAACTGTCTCTCTGAATTTTACATTTTTTTTAAATAAAAGTATTAATATGCTTGTGGTAGGCAAAATAATGGCCCCCAAAGCTGCTCATACCTTAATCTGTTGTTGCTGTTAGGTGCCCTCAAGTTTGTTCCAACTCATAGCGACCCCATGTATAACAGAATGAAACACTGCCCAGTCCCGTACCATCCTCAAAAGCGTTATGTTTGATCCTGTTGTTGCAGTCTCTGTGTCATTCCATCTCATTGAGGGTTTTCCTCTTTTTCACTGACTCTCTACCAAGCATGACACCCTTCCCTAGAGACTAGTCACTCCTGGTGCTATATATGCCCAAAGTACTTGAGATGAAGGCTCGCCCATCCTTGCTTCTAAGGAGCATTCTGGCAGTACTTCTTCCAAGACAGATTTGTTCATTCTTCTGGGAGTCCATGCTATATTCAATGTTCTTTGCTAACACCATAACCCAAAGGCATCAGTTCTTCTTCAGTCTTCCTTAGTCATTGTCCAGCTTTCATATGCATATGAGGTGATTGAAAACACCATGGGCCCTGACCTGGCACCTGTGAATATATTACCTTCCCTTACAGGTATGATTAAATTGAGGGTATTGAGATGAGAAATTATCCTGGATTATCTGGGTGGGTCACTTTATGTGAAAGAGGGAGGCAGGGGAGTCAGTGTCTGAGTGATGCAGCATGAGAAAGACTCCACTGGCCTTTGCTGCCATTGAAGATGCAAGGGGGCTACAAGCCAAGGAATGGCAGGAGCCTCTAAAAGTTGAAAGAGACGAGAAATAAACACTCCCTCAGGACCTCCAGAAAGGACTGCAGAACTGCCTACATCTTAATTTTAGTACAAAGATACCCTTAAGTCCTGCAAAACTGTAAGATAATAAGTTTGTGTTGTTTAAAGCCACTAAATTTGCGGTAATTTGTGACAGCTGCAATGGGAAACTAATTCAATGTCCATGTATTTTTGTTTTGCATAAAAGAACAGGGGCTTCTATTTGAGCTGCTATTAAATATTTAGCATATTATTTAAATGCCATTTCTCTGCTCTTTTAGTAATGCCAAAAACCAAAAAAAAAAAAAAAAAACAAGCCCATTGCTGTCAAGTCAATTTGGACTCATAGCTACCCAATAGGACAGAGTAGAGCTGCCCCATAGGGTTTCCAAGGAGCACCTGGTGGATTTAAACTGCCGACCTTTTGGTTAGCAGCGGTAACTCTTAACCACTACGCCACCAGGTGAGGCCATAAAAACCCACTGCCGTCGAGTCGATTCCGACTCATAGCGACCCTATAGGACAGGGTAGAACTGGCTGATAGAGTTTCCAAGGAGTACCTGGAGGATTTGAACTGCAAACCTCTTGGTTAGCAGCGGTAGCACTTAACCACTACGCCACCAGGGTTTCCGGTAAGGCCATAAGAATTTATAAATATTTAACTCATTAGTCATAACTCTTTGGTTGATACACAAAAATATAATAGTCTATATATAGTCTTAAATAGTCTGCCTTTGACTTAGACATATCCTTTATTCAGCAATTCTTTACTGAGTTTGTAGTATTTGCTTGCGTGTATTCTAGAAACTGGGGGAAAATTCTCTTTACCCAATGGAGAGTTACTTTGATTTTATTACAAAACATATTTTTGTTGGAGGAGTGGTGCTAGATTTGATTTTTAGCCACGCCTAGATATAAAGTAGGAATCTTCCATATAATTGTTGGCTGGTTACTTAACCTCTTGGAGTCTCAGTTTCTTCATCTGAAAAGCAGGAATGGCAATACTTGTTTTGTGAGTTTGTTACAAGTTTTTAGAGAGGTATTATAAGGAAAACAGCTAGTTAAGGCACTAATGTAGGAAAACTATCAAAAAAAAGAATAAGGCACCTTCCATCTCTTCTATTAAAAGATGGTAAATAATATTTAGTTAGCTTATTAATGGATTATTCTTTATTCTTTTATCCAAGGCTCCTTTGTAGTGTCAAGAAAGAACATAATATTTTTTCTAATTATGTAAATGTGTGTGTATATTTGGATGTGTATGGCAATTCAAGGCATTTGTGACATTTGTCACTATGCTCAATGGACCTTTTCAAGTGCTTGGTAAATAGTATGTCCAAGATACAATCTTTTTGTTTGTTTAACTGTTCATTATACCAAATTTACCAAATATATTTTTATTTACATAAAACAGCTTCTATGCTAAAAGATATACTTTCATTTTTCACTATACATCAAATAATGCAGGGGTCATTTAGTGGTATATTCAAACTTATTTTTTCTTCTCTCAGCATGGTTCTACCTTTTAGAATAAAAGTATTCCTAATAAGCTTTTAATACCAGCAGAATATTTTTACATCAAATATTTTATAGTTGCTATGTCTGTTGTCCTCATAGACTAATGACATTTTGAAATGAGATTTCTGTAAAATTATAGAGTTGTTATAGTATAGCTTTGTCTTGTAAAAATACATGTATGTATATTTAATAAGACACTTGATTGTGTTTATCAATAGTAATGAATTACTATTTTAAACTCCACTATTTGCAATAATATACACATATTTCCAAGTACCTTATTTGGCATGCCCTATTTTTATATAATATCCCATGCGTCTTAGGCTGATTTTCTCTAGAGGAACAAAACCAGTAAAGTGTAAATATAAACATATAGAGAGAGATTTATTTCAAGGAAATGGCTCACACAGTTGTGTAGGCTGCCAAGTCCCGAATTCATGGGTCAGGTGGCAGGCTGGAGGCTTCCCCTGATTATGTGGTTTCAGGGGATGATAAGGCCAAAATCTGCAGATTAAGCTGCAGGCTGCTGGCTCACATCACAAGAACTGGAGGTCAGTATCATCAAGACAGAGCGAGCTTTGCCAGGACATTCATATATATTGGATTCAGACTACACCCTCATGGAAACTCCCCTTTCAACTGACTGGGTGCTCGTATCAGATCCCAAAATGGAGGATGATTACATAGTATCTGCCAAACCACTGAGCATGGCCTAGCAAAGTTGATACATAACCTTAACCACCACATTCCACTCCTTGCCAATTTAGCAACTGTATACATCTCCTTAAATCATATGTAATCTCTAAATAAAGACAATTATTAAGTCATACTTGCACCTAACATGATACAACTAACATGTTTACAAAAGAGAATGCATTATCCCTGTTTGTAACTTATATTTTATAATAAGTAATGGAAAACAAGAGGGAAGAAAACAAAGATATTTGCTATCTATCATCTGTCTACCTGTCTATCTATCTATACATACATATATATAACAAAACAAGGAAGAAATGCTAATAATTACAGCCCTGGTTTCTACAATTGGTCACTCAGTCATAGCTGGTATTTAGAAATACCTTCTTCCACCATCCATTCTGTATCTCCTTTGCACTCAGCAAGCTCCTCAGCTGATTGTGGTTCTTTGCCTGGTAGAGGGACCTAAACCTTCATTCCTGAAGGGGCTGGACCATTAGTATTCATGTCAGAAAAGTGTTGCTGTAGTTTCCCATTGACTTTAATCACAAGGCATGGTAGTACTAAGAGATAGCCTAAGGCATCTCCTGTATTCCAGACGTAATGTTTTCTGCCTCCATTACATAATATCAATCTGATTTCCCCTTGGTAATCAGGATCAGTCATACCAGCTAATATGGTAACTCTCTTCTTTGCCTGTTGATCCAGAGGCATGAGAAGCCCATAGTGGCTAGGTGGTATTCTTCACTTCCAGATCAATGGAATCAATGTTGTTTCTCCTGGTGGGAGCATTTCTCCCTCTGGTACTAAGACCTCTAGACCCACAGAGCATAGGGTCACAGGGACAGGAAGCAAAAATGTTGCTAGTGGGTCACTAGGAGTAATAGTGAGTGCTGCCACTCCCATTTCCAGCCCTTGATTCTTGGACCCATGAATTCTGGCTACGGGAGAAAAAGTACCACGTATTGAAAGCTGGTTTAGAGCATATACAGCCTCCTGGAGAACATTGCCCCAAATATGCTAGGTATTTACACCTAACTGGTGTTGTAATTGTGTCTTTATAAGGCCGCTCCACTGTTCTTTCAAGCCATCTGCTTCGGGATGATGGGAAATATGGTAAGATGGTGAGTTCTGTGAGCATCAGCCCATTGCCACACTTCATCTGCTGTGAAGTGACTTCTTTGATCCAAGGCAATGCAGTATGGGATGCTATGACAGTGCATAAAGCTTTTGTGAGTCCACAGATGGTAATTTTGGCAGAACCATTGCATGCAGGGTAGGCAAGTCCACAACCAGATCAGGCACTCAGCAGTGGCTGTAGTCAAGTCAATCTTCGCAAGTGGAGGTTCATGTTGCTGAGCCCATGCATAACCTCCATCCCTGCCACCATGGCCACTTTGTTCAAGAGCTCACTGGGCAATGATGGGAGTGGCTGAGGGAAGAGGATGACTGGTTTCTACAGAACACATCGTCTTATCGACGTGATTGTTAAAATCCTTGTCTGCTGAGGGTACCCATTGATGAGCATTCACATGAGACAGAAATATCTTCACTTCTTTGGCACATTTAGAAAAGTCTGTCCACATGACTCTGTCCACATGACTTTTCCCCATAACTCCTTGTCACCAATTTTCTAATCATGTTCCTTCCAAGTCCATGACCATCCAGCCAAACCATTGGCCGTAGCCCATGAACCAGTATACAATCACACATCTGGCCATTTCTCCTTCCAAGCAAAATGAACAACCATGTGTACTGCTTGAAGTTCTGCCCATTGGAAGGATTTTTCTTCACCACTGCCCTTCAGGTAAGTCCCAGCAAGGGGCTCCAATGCTTCAGCTGTCTTCTTTTGAATGGTGCCTTCATATCACACAGAACCATCTGTAAACCAGGCATGAGTTTTCTCTTTTTCTGTCAACTGATCAAAAAGAACTTCCCATGAGGTCATAGGTGCAGGCTGGGAGAAGGAAGATAATGTGACAGGAGTGGGGACCATGGGCATTTTGGCAACTTCTTCATATAACTTAATCGTGTCTTCAGGCCCTGCTCAAGTCCAATCTCATATACACTAATTTCATTTAATGACAGACTACTGCTGTGCATGTCTGACTTTATGTCTCTATGAGACAGATAACACTCACCCAGTTCACGATGGGCACCTCAGTGTGCATGGCGACTTAGTGACCTGTGATTGAGTGTTTAGTCTCTACTAAGGCCCAGCAACAAGCCAAAAGCTGTTTCTCAAAGGAGAGTAGTTATTTGCAGAGGATGGCAGAGCTTTGCTCCAAAATCCTAAGGGCCTGCACTGTGATTCACCAATAGGGCCCTTCCAAAGATGCCAGACTGCATCTTTATCTGCCACTAACACTTAAAGAATCATTGGATCAGCCAGGTCATACAGCCCAAATGGCAGAGCAGCTTGCATGGCAGCCTGGATATTTTGCAGAGTCTTCTCTTGTTCTGACCCACTCAAATCTAGTAGATTTTTGAGTCGCTTGATAAATAGGTGAGACTATCACACCCAAGTGAAGATTATGTTGCCTCCAAAATCCAAAGAAGCCCACCAGGTATTGTATCTCTTTTTCAGTTGTAGGAGGCACCAGATGTAACAACTTGTCCTTTACTTTGGAAGGAATATCTCAACGTGCCAAGCAACACTGGACCCCTAGAAATTTCACTCAGGTGGAAGGTGCCTGAATTTTTGTTGGATTAATATCCCACCCTCTAACTTGCTAATGTCTTAACAAGAAGTATAGAGTCATTGATATTTCTTCCTCACTGGGTCCAATCAGCATAATGTCATCAATGTTGTGGACCAGTGTGGTGTCTTGTAGAAGGGAAAGGTGATCGAGGTCTCTGAGGACTAAATTATGATGTAGGGCTGGAGAGTTGCTATATCTCTGAGGCAGGACAATAAATGTGTATTGTTGGCCTTGCCAACTGAAGACAAACTGCTTCTGGTGATCCTTCAAAACCAGAACCGAGAAAAAGATATTGGCCAGATCAATAGCTGCAAACTAGGTACCAGGGAGTGTATTAATTTGCTCAAGCAATGAAACCACATCTGAAACAGAGGCTGAGTTGAAGTCACCACGTGGTTAAGTTTACAATAATTCACTATCGTTCTCCAAGATCCATGTGTTTTTGCACAGGCCAAATAGATGAGTTGAATGGGGATGTGGTGGGAATCACCACCCCTACATCCTTCAAGTCCTTGCTGGTGGCAGTAATCTCTGCAATCCCTCCAGAAATGCAGCATTGCTTTTTTTCTTTACTATTTTCCTAGGTAGCGGCAGTTCTAATGGTTTCCATTTGGCTTTTCCTACCATAATAGCCCTTACTCCACATGGCAAGGATCCAGTGTGGGGGTTCTGCTCTTTGCTAAGCATATATATTCCAATTATGTGTTCTAGAGCTGGGAAAATCACTACAGGGTGGGTTTAGAGATATACTGAACCCATTGTGAGATGGACTTGAGCTACAACTCTATTAATAACCTGACCTCCATACTCCCTTACTCTGGTGGGCCACAGTGACGTTTTGGGTCTCTTAAAATTAGTGTCAGTTCAGACCAGTGTCCTGAATACTCAAAAAGTCTATTTCCTTTTCCCCAATGAACAGTCACTCTCGTAAAAGGCCATAGATCCCTTTGGGGAAGTCTTAGAGAAAGACTAACAGTATACATTTTTGGAAATGCAATGGGGTCCTTCCTCAAAGGGATCTGGGCTCTCTTTCATTCAAGGTTTTGTGAGCCTGTAAACTGGCTCAACTCTGGGAATTGATTTAGGGTATGTGACTCTCTATTCTGAAGATTCAAGTTAGATTGCCATTCACATGACCTAGAATTCTTCCCGTTTGTACAGATCAAGTAAATATTTAGTAGATTTCCCATTTGTTTCACTCCTAGGGACATCATGCCTCAGTAGCCAACACCATGAGTCCACGTGAGTCAGATTTTTCTGATTACAACTTTGACTCAGCTGTCCATTATGGTAACCACACTATCTTTTCTTTGATCAAGTGCCACCACTTGGGCTTTACCATCCCTGGGTCCAATCAGCCCCATTGTAGTTAAATAAAAAAAAAAAAAAAACCCATTGCCATCAAGTTGATTCCAACTCATAGTGACCGGATAGGACAGAGTAAAACTGCCCCATAGGGTTTCCAAGGAGCAGCTGGTGGATTCAAACTGCCAACCTTTTGATTACCAGCTGTAGTTCTTAATCACTTGCCACCGTGCTCCCCATTGTAGTTAGGTGTTTTAATTCACTTAGGGCAGTCCCTCCTGTCAAATCTGATTTACATAAAGTAGTAATCACAGCAGCCTTCAAGGATGCTGGGGCTCCTTTCACAAATTTGTTCCTCACCATTGTGATGAAATGTGTGTCCTCTAGGCACCCCATGGGTGGTTCTGTGGATCCAACCTGATAAATCCATTCTAACATGCCAATTTCCTTAAGCCTATGGACATCTTCTACAGTATACCAGTTCTTGCATTTCAGCTTGGTTTAGTGGGGCCCACTGCTTAATCCATGCTTCAGTGAACCAACCAAATAAACTATTAGATTCTTTTCTAACCTCTTGAGCTGAAATATTGAATGAAGACTATGTGCTTAGTGGACCCATATCAATAAACTTGGACTGATCCAACTTTATGTTCCTTGCACCATTATCCCACACCCTTAATAGCCATCCCCACACATATCCCCCCAATTTCTATTTGCATATATTAAATCAACAGTTATTTTGGAGTATATAGTACCTCCTCATGGGTCACACTTTATATTTCACCCTCTTGGGGATCACTGGGACTTAAGTCTAGTGATAGGTCTACAAACAAAATTGGGTGGTGGGGGTGTGTCCTGGGGATATTCAGCAATATCTTGTAAGGCATCTGCCTCAGATGACTCAGGCATGCCCCAGGCACTGCCCCAGGTGATAGCTCAGAAAAAAAAAAAAAAACTCTTCAAACACAGTTGGGTTAATCTCATCAGATGCAGGTGGAAGGGATCATGGTTTTACTGGGAAAGATGGCTTAGCAGGCAAAGCTGGAGTAATCTCTTCAGATGGGAGTAAGAGGGCTGGTTCTTTTGGCAGGAGTGATTCAACAGAATTTGGGAGCTCAGTGTTCCCACTTCCTGATTATCTTCCCATATGTCCTCATCCCAAGTTTCAGGATCCCATTTCTCCCCAGTCAACTCTCTCACTTTAACTTCAGACACCGTTTGATGCTGGAAATTCAGTTGATATTATAATTCAGCCCCTTTTTTGATAAGACTCTGGGTTTGATGTTTGGCAGTATCAGCTCTGTTACTACAAGAAATAAGGTTTTCTTTCAGGGCACAAGAGGTAACATTTATGTCTTGGATGTGGCACTTGATCTGTTACTCTGAAGCCTTGAACTCATCTCTTTCTTTTACCACTTTTTCTTGTGAAAGTAGGACCAACCAACCAGCTTCTTTATACTTCTCATTCTAACAAAATTGTAGAAAAGTATCAAATATGCAATCACCTAGAGCCTTGTCTCTCATAAATACTTGATCCAATGTTGGTGATATTTTGCGTGTTTCTATCACCACCTCACATCATGGATTAGCAGTGCCCTCTTTACTACTTGAGGTAGAATCATCAGTGCCTTTCAGACTAGCCTGACTTGAAAACCAATTCAGAAAGCTCATCTTTAAGATTTTTTTCCTCTAGACCCCACTCTTGATACCCAATGCTTTAGGCTGAGTTTTCTAGAGGAGCAAAACTAGTGAAGTGTATATATAAATATATATATATATATATACCCAAAAACTCATTGCCGTTGAATTGATTCCAACTCATAGTGGCTGTTTAGGACAGAGTAGAACTGCCTTGTAGGGTGGATTAGAGCTTCCAAACTTTTGGTTAGCAACGAAGCCCTTAACCACTGTGCCACCAGGGATCCACAGAGAGATTTATTTCAAGGAAATGGCTCAAGCAACTGTGGGCACATCCCAGATCCACGGGTCAGATGGCAGGCTGGAGGCTTCTCCTAACTCATGTGGTTGCAGGGACTGACAAACTCAAAATTTGTAGGCCAGGCAGCAGGCTGTGGGCTCACGTTCCAAGAACGAGAGGTCAGAGAATGATGAGATGGATGCAGTATTGAAAGATGGTAAGCTTTTCCAGAACATCCATGTATATTGGATGCAGGCCTACCCCCAAGTATACTCCCCTTTCAACTGATTGGCTGCTCATATCAGATCACAATATGGAGGATAATTACATAACATCTGCCAAACCACTGAAAATCATGATCTAGCCTAGTTGACACATAACCTTAACCATCGGACCATTTGAAAATGATTTTCTTTTATAATTTGGTGCTAAGAAAAAATTTAAAATATTCCATGGTATTGCTATTCTCCCTCCTTCTGATGATAACAATAACAATGACAACTAAACAACCACACCAATAATAACAATAGAATTCTTTCTCCTACCTTGGGAGTCAGGAAATCTGAGACATTATGAAATATTAAAACTACCGTATTCCATGCTTTAAGTGTATTTACTCATTTAACCTAGTAAATTATGCGTGATTACTATCATTTTATGTATGAGAAACTTTAGCTCAGAAAAGATAAATAACTTGTGTAAGGTTATACAACCTATACAGGTGGTTTTATTGGTATTTGACCCAAGCTCTACCTCCATCACTTGTGCTTAAATTTTTTAGTGCCCAGTTAACTACAGCAGTTGTATTGAACTTTATGGATCTGAAATAAGCTAACTTTGTGGAGAGACTTGGAGATTAGTTAACACAAATTAATTAAAAGAGTACCTGTTCCCTGACAGGGAACACAACAGAGAACCCCTGAGGAAGCAGGAGAGCAGTGGGATGCAGACCCCAAATTCTCATAAGACCAGACTTAATGGTCTGACTGAGACTGGAAGGACCCCGGTGGTCATGGCCCCCAGACCTTCTGTTGGCCCAGGACAGGAATAATTCCTGAAGCCAACTCTTCAGACATGGATTGGACTGGACAATGGGTTGGAAAGGGATGCTGGTGAGGAGTGAGCTTCTTGGATCAGGTGGACACTTGAGACTATGTTGGCATCTCCCACCTGGAGGGGAGATGAGAGGGTGGAGGGGGTTAGAAGAAGCTGGAACAAAGGACATGAAAAGAGAGAGTGGAGGGAGGGAGCGGGGTGTCTCTTTAGGGGGAGAGTTATTGGGAGTGTGTAGCAAGGTATATATGGGTTTTTGTGTGAGAGACTGACTTGATTCGTAAACTTTCACTTAAAGCACAATAAAAATTATTTTAAAAAATTTTTAAGTTAAAAAAAAAAAAAAAGAGTACCTGTTTATTCTGAATGGAAAGAGAATGCTCTAAAAGTCACAAAAATTCACCTCCAAAAGCCTCTCAGTTTATCAGTTTGGTCTCACAAGAATAATACAAAATGCTGGTAAAACCAATGAAAATGAACAATATTCCATCCTTAGCTCCTATTTTGATGGTTCCAGTTTACAAAGAAATTTAAGTTCATTTAATTTCCCATGCCAGAATATATGTTAATATGGATACAAAGCCAAACTTTAATTAATATTTAGAATATCACTCTTCTGATTATCTCCTTATCACTAAGGAAGTAGTATTGTCAATGTCATCATTTTCTTCATTAAAAGTCTTAGCTAAAATCACGTATTATATATTTTAGTAATCTGAATGTCAGTTTTGGGGGCCAATAAGCTACATGCAGTCATTTCTTTAATTCAGTTATTAATCTTTCAGCAAACATATATATCAAATGTATATTTTAGATACAAGCAATTAAAATCATGCAAAGGCTAATTAAATCAATGTTGGAACGAAATTAGAAAACTATTAAAAAGAACTGCAAAAGATTAACTCTCCCTTGCCGCCTAGTTACTGAAAATAAACAGTGCATATAAATATAACTAAGTTTGATCTCTCCCTGCAGAGCAAAAGCTGAGAAATAAGCAACAGTGACTCTTCTCATTCTAATATATTTAATAATGTATTTTTCAAAGATCATGCATGCATATTCATGCTAATTTCTTCTAATGAACTCACTGTAACATATTCTTCCATACTCTTTCTTTTCATTCAAATTTTACTTTGTATTTTCTGATGAATATATGTTTATAAGCCCCTTAGTAAGGTCAGATTAAGTGCTTATCTCAGATGATCCTTTTGTTCTTACACACTGCTTTGTCTATGGAACCTCTCTACTTTGTCTATGGACCCTTTACAAAACCCATTGCCATTGAGTCAATTCCATCTCATAGCAACCTTATAACAGAGTTGAACTGCATCACAGGGTTTCCAAGAGCAGCCGATGGATTTGAATCACCAATCGTTTTGTTAGCAGCCATGGTGTTACCCAATTGGGGCCCATGCCCTGGAACAGTCGAGCCAATGAAAAGTACTCCAAGTCAAAAAGGGAGAAGAAGTTTATTAGGAGGTAACAGCAATGGGCCCCCCCCCAACAGCAATCGCAGACTGTCCTCTATGGAGTCCCCCAAAAGCAATTTTTACATCAGAGCTTATGTATCATTTTGGCAAGGATTACCTCATATTCTTAAGCACGTAGCCCACAGATGGTCATATACATCACAAAACAACTACAAGAAACTCTTCATTAAACTAAAAATATGTATGTCAGACGTCTGCACTGTAGTCCGTATGTTTGTAACAGGCTGAAAACAACTTACATAAGAATCTCTTGACTAGTGGAACTGGCCTTCCAAGTCCACCCTGACTGAGATAAGGAGCAAGAAAGAAAGTTGCAGATCAGAAGCACCAGGCAGCCTTCCTAGCTGCCATCTTGCAGGCTGAAGGCCATTTCTCAAGAGAGCAAAGAAAAAAGAGACGGAGGCCACAGGAGCCAAGAAGGCTTTGCACCCCTTTAGAAAGAGATCAGTGCAACTGGTACAATAAAAAATGCTTATAGATTACTGAGAGCATCATTATGGCATTAGTTATGTCAAGCTCTCAATCACCCATTTTGCATAGGAGAAAACATGTTGCAAGGTATTAGGGTCATAAAAAAAAAAAGTTGCTGTCGAGTGGATTTGGACTCATAGCAACCCTAAAGGACAGAGTAGAACTGCGATAGGATTTACAAGGACTGCCTGGTGGATTTGAACTGTCAACCTTTTGGTTAGCAGCCATAGCTCTTAACCACTATGCCACAAGAGCTTCCAGGGTCATAGCTGCAAGTCTAATTCAACATTTCCTGAACACCAGCTGTGTGAAAGTCACAGTGCTTCTAAAGAATTTATTTGCTAGTAAATCATATACAAAATTAGTCTTAAAATAAAAATGATATAAAACGATACGTATATGAGGTGCTGACTTCAGTCTTTTAGCACCAGCAAAGTAATGAATGTAAGTCCTGTATTGCAAGTATTTTGAGGATTCTCCGCCATAGGATCAACTGTACAGTATATAAATCATTTACTATCTTTTTGATACAATTCAAAAAATTATTAAGTCAGGAAGGGCATATATCAATAAGAAAAAACTCAGTCCTTGCTTTCCAAAATTTACAGTCTAATCTAGCGTATGCTTTCTAAGCTGACTGATCATCTACATTCCTAAGTATAGGAATTGCTGTACTTGTCCTGGCACACTCTTGTTGAGAAATATGGCAGTAATCACTGGAGATGTGGTTGGAGTTAAGACCACCCCAGTTAGAGGGACTGTTAAGAACAGAGACCAATAAGCAGTGACAGCAGTGGAGGCGAACGGGTAGGAGCCCCTGACTTTAAATGAGGGTAACAATATGTGATCAAAAAATTGCAGTACATTTTGGTAAATCCTACATTAAAGGCGAGTGCATGTTGGTGGAATCAGGAGAAGTTATCACTATGCATCTACACAAAATTTCCATTTTTTTTTAACTGGTCTAATCATTCTCTCAGGAGCCCTGGTTGTACAGTGGTTAAGAGCTACAGCTGCTAACCAAAAAAGGTTGTCAGTTCGAATCCACCAGCTATTCCTTGGAAACCGTATGGCACAGTTCTACTCCGTCTATAGGGTTGCTAAGAGTCAGAATCAACGGCAATGTTTTCTGGGTTTTTATCACTCTATAATTCAACTCAACTTTTTTAACCTCGTAACTATTGACATTTCCGTTGACCAGGTGTGAGGAGTCATTTCATCTACAGTTACTTGCAAGATGATCAATCAGGTTTTGCTACTAAGTTTCTGGAAATGCCTGGTGTTTTTGTTTGTCCATCTGTTTGCTTGTGTGCATGTGTGTATATGTGTTAAAACGCTTCTTTAGACTTCACTCTGATTTTGTGAGTTCCCTCATATCCTTCTACAGTAAACTTATTCTTTCAGTTAACCATAACTTGATGTTTCTATCCAAAGAAACTAACTAAAAATAAAAATCAACATTTTTACTGTGAGAATTAGGAAAATCGGATAGAATATTAGCTGAGAAAATAAAAAGGCACTGGAAGAATTACCAGTGAATCAAGGCATTATAGTGCTAATACATACAAGACCCAGTCTTCATCTTATATCTCATTAAAAAAAAAAAAAATTGCTGTCAAGTCAGTTTTGACTCAGGGTAACCCCATGTCACACAGAATAGACTGCTTTGTATGGTTTTCTTGGCTGAAATCTTTACAGAAGGTGCCCTGGTGGTGCAAACGGTTAAGCACTTGGCTACTAACTGAAGGACTGGCAATTTGAACCCTCAGCCCTGGTGGTGTAAGGGGTTAAGAGCTACAGCTGCTAACCAAAAAGTCAGTGTTTATATCCACCAGGCACTCCTTGAAAACCCTAAGGGGCAGTTCTACTATAGGGTCACTATGAGTCAGAATCGACTCGATGGCAATGGATTTGGTTTGGTTTGTGCCATTCTTTTGGGTGCAGTGGTTAAGAACTCAGCTGCTAACCAAAAGGTCAGCAGCTTCAATCTACCAGCTACTCCTTGGAAATTCTATGTGGCAGTTCTACTCCGACCTATAGGGTTGCTATGAGTCAGAATCAACTCAATGGCAAGAGTTTATTTATCTGGTTTAGCCATTCTGTGAGAGAAAGACTTGTCAATCTGCTTCTGTAAAGATTACAGCTAAGAAAATCCTATGGGGCAGTTCTGCTCTGTCACATGGGGTTGCTATGAGTCAAAATTGACTTGATGGTACCTGTAATAATAGCGCAACAATCTTTACAGAAGCAGATCACCAAGCCTTTCTTCTGTTGTGCCATTAGGTGGATTCGAACCGTGAAACTTTAAGTCAGTAGATGACTGCAGATCATTTGCACCACCCAGGGACCTTTATAGCCTTATAGGCAGTCACAAACGCTTTTAATTAAATTCAATGCAAAGTAAGTTGTGAAAAGTGTATTTATAAGGAGAAACATTTTTTAATGTGCTATAGGAGCCCTGGTGGCAGAGTGATTAAGAGCTATAGATGCTAACCAAAAGGTCAGCAGTTTGAATCCACCAGCCACTCCTTGGGAACACTATGTGGCAGTTCTACTTTGTCCTATAGGGTGGCTATGAGTTGGCATCAACTCCATGGCAATGGATTTTTTTTTTTTTTTACAGGTTTCCAAAAGAGGGTTACCTAATGCTACGGATTCAGTTGTGTCCCCCCAAAATCTGTGTTGAAGTCCTGACCCCTGTACCTGTAAATATGACCCTGTTTAGAAATAGAGGATCTTTTTTATTATGTTAATAAGCTCATACCAGTGTAGGGTGGACCCTAAACTTAATCATGTCTGAGTTATAAAAAGACCAGAATAGTCACAGAGGCACCAGCATGGGAAGAGGAATACAGATAATAGAGACAGCCCCACCTACAAGCCCACGATTGTCAAGGATTGCTAGCAGCTACTAGAAGCTGAAGGAGCCCTGGTGGTGCAAGTGGTTAAGCACTCGGCTGCTAACCAAAGGACTGGTGGTTTGAACCCACGTAGTGGCTGCACAGGAGAAAGACCTGGCGATCTGCTTGTGTAAAGGTTGCAGTTAAGACAACCCTGTGGAGCAGTTCTACTCTGCCATGCAGTGTTGCTATGAGTCGAAATCAACTCCACGGCACCTAACAACTAGAAGCTGAAATAGACAAGGACGGGCCTCTTCCTGAAGCCATGACCTGAATTCAAACTTGAGCTGTGAGAAAATAAATTTCTGTTCTTCAAATCCACCCACATGTGGTATTTTTTTGTTACAGCATCACTAGGTGACTAAGACACCTACCATCTGCCTACAATTATCAGGGAGAAAACAAAAACAAAACAATGAAGAACATGGACTAATCCATTTTACACAATAAACAAAAAAAGTTAATTTATTCTAAAAACTAAATCACTAACTTAAACAACAACAACAAAAAAAAAACACCTGTTTCACAACCTTATATTTAATTTTGGTCGATAATTCTTGCAAAAAGAATGAACAAACCTCTCTTGGAAGCAGTACAACCAGAATGCCTCCTAGAAGCAGGGATGGTAAGACTGCATCTTATATACTTTGGACATGTTGTCAGGAGGGACATCATGTTTGGTAAAGTACAGAGTCAGCAGAAAAGAGGAAGACCCTCAACGAGATGGACTGACGCAGTGGCTACAACAATGGGCTGAAGCATAGCAACGATTGTGAGGATGGTGCAGGACTGGGCAGTGTTTCGTTCTGTGGTACATAGGGTCACTATGAGTTGGAATCAACTTGATGGCACCTAACAAAAACAGCATTATAATGATCCTACACAATTAGACACATATAAAACATAGTAAATACTAAAAGTTATGGTGCAATATTAATTTTTAAATCACTGCTATCATTTCCCTCTGGGGAGAAAATAATTTTAAAAAATGAACAAACAAAAAGAACACTAAATAGCCTTTCTGTTTTTAAAATAAATTTATAATTTTTTTTAATGTAAGCATGTTTTTGCTTGAGTTTGTTTGTGTTTGTTGTTATCTACTCTGAAATCTTTTGTTACATATTCAGTAATTTACGTAGGATTAAGTATTATTAAATTAAAATGTCACAAAAGTTCAATGACACTGTAGTGATGTACAGCTTTGCTTACAGGTAACTTTGAAGAAGGTAGAAGGCAAAAATTACCTAGCATTCGGTTAACATACAACTCTAGACGGTTCTGAATTGGTGTAATTTTTCTTCTTAGATACCACTGAATTGATAAATTTTATCTGGGCTTGGTAGCAGAAAATTGATAAACAGCTCTGATTTTCCAAATGGCACTGAAATGATAAACAATTCCAGAATTAGATAATGCCTGATAGTGCTGGATCAATGACAGTTTTTACAGCTAAGTGATCATGAATTCCATCAACCTAGAAAGTTTTCTTTATTTTTTTTTAAATTTACAGTAAGATGCAATTCAATTGCACAAAACAAGTACCAGCTTATATCAGTCCAATTTATTGAATAAAATTAGAACAAAATAAGTGAATATTGTAAGTTAAATTTAACTCACTGTTGAACCTCAAAAAAGATGGCAAAAATCAATAAGTTAAAAAATTGAAAGATCAATAAGCTCCTAGAAACGTAACAGTCCAATGTGTCATTCTCCTGCAGTAAAACAGCATTTTAAAAGATGAAAAAAATTGAATCATAATAATCTTAAGATATGGCACAACTGAAATTTTGCTTGTAGGCCAAAACACAGTGCCTGTCCTATTATTGTGCATTGAACTGCTAATAATAATAATAATAATAATAATAATAATAATAATAATAATAATAATAATAATAATAAATGAACCATTAGGGCATTCTTTAATTTAATTCCAAAATTACAATTTAAAGGCTCAGTACGCTGTACCAACTAGATTGCCATTTTAAGAATTAGCTAGATCATTCCCTATCTTAGTTCATACAAGGAAAGAAAAGAAAAGATGTATTTCCTGGTAACCGTTTGGAAGACCCCATATGTAATTGCTTTTTATTCTCAATACTGTATTAGCAAATAAGTATGTTAGAAGATAATATAGAGTATGTTAGACAAGTAAGGGTTATGACACCAGGTTAGCCCACAAAAGTGTCTGGTTTCACACGTATAATGTTCTAAAGAAGAAAAATAAATACATAAACCAAGTCTGAAAGAAAGACAGAGATGGTATCTCACATAAAACCTGAGTTTCTCACTGTTCTGATTTTTAATCAGAAGATCAGCGGCACTGGCTAGTTGCCATCTGCTGGAGCTGAGCAGGCAGTGGCTCACTGGATTGATGAGTCCTTACTCACCTGACAGATTTCATGCGCTATCTGCTGCAATTGTTTTGAGTTTTTGACCTCTGGTCTAGATCATCTCAAAAGTGATTTTGAGGTCTAACATTCTTCTCTCTAATGTTTTCCTAATACCTTAAAAATAAATCAGAAGGGGGCATACATAGACCAAAAAAAAAAAAAGAGAGACTAAAATTAGGAGATAGTGGCTAGACTATTTTTCGTCCATTCTGTCTCCATTCTGCCTCTTCGGGTTACCTTGTAGTGCCCTGCTCCTCATTGCCTACTTTCGGTTGTTGTTGTTAGCTGCCATTGAGTCAGCCTCAATTCATAGCAACCCCAGGCACAATGAAATTGGGTAGTTGTGATCCACAGGGCTTTTTTGCCTGATTTTCAGAAGTAGATCACCACGCCTTCCTTTCTAGTCTGTCTTAATCTGGAATCTCTGCTGAAATTTGATCAGCATAACAGTACCATGACCTAAACTACTCTCTTAGGTTTCTGATCAAATCTGGTGTCGGCTAATAAACATCCAACTCCAATAATTCCAGATAGTGGTAAGGGATGTGTCAAAAATAAAAGCACTTTAGCAGGGTTAAAATGACTGGAGTAGGGAAAGTGACTGTGAACACGTCTCTGAGCTGGTGGTAACTGCAAGGTAAATTAACTCTTAATGAGAATTTTTTTTTTTAATCAAGCTGTTTTGTGAATGTAATCTTTAAAATATTGTTTCCAAACGCATCTAATACATTCTTCACCCATGTTAAAAGTACACTAATTTGCGTTTTTTTCTAAGGAGGCAGAGGCAGCAGTAAGGGCAGTTTTTAAGGGCTTAGGTTCTGTAGTCAGATTACTTGGGTTCAAATCTTAGCTCCACCATGGACTAGAGGAGGGAACTTAGGCAAGTTATTTAACCTTTCTGCTTCTCATTTTACTTCTTTGTAAAAATGAGAATAGTAATAGTTACAATAATGG
Source organism: Loxodonta africana (assembly GCF_030014295.1). Lineage (NCBI taxonomy): Eukaryota > Metazoa > Chordata > Mammalia > Proboscidea > Elephantidae > Loxodonta > Loxodonta africana. Next base: position 51,477,035 of record NC_087357.1, on the reverse strand, counting down.
TTCCAACCTCATGAGATTGGCATGTTCAATACCACTTAAAACAGGATCTACCACATTAAAAAAAAAAAAAAAGAAAAAAAACTCATTGGTTCTGACTCATGGCGATCACATATGTTATAACAGAGTAAAACTGTTCCATAAGATTTTCTTCGCTGTAATCTTTATAAAAGCATATCACCAGGTCTTTCTTTCAAAGCCTCCTGGGTGTTTTCAAACCTCCAACCTTTATGATAGCAACTGATCACAAACCACTTGCCTCCCCCAGGGACCTATCTGCCACATGTTGTTGTTGTTGTTGTTAGGTGCCGTCGAGTCGGTTCTGACTCATAGTGACCCTATGCACAACAGAACGAAACACTGCCCAGTCCTGCACAATCCTTACAATCGTTGTTATGCTTGACCTTATTGTTGCAGCCACTGTGTCAATCCACCTCATTGAGGGTCTTCCTCTTTTCCGCTGACCCTGTACTCTGCAAAGCATGATGTCCTTCTCCAGGCACTGATCCCTCCTGACAACATGTCCAAAGTGTGTAAGACGCAGTCTCGCAATCCTGGCTTCTAAGGAGCATTCTGGTTGTACTTCTTCTAAGACAGATTTGTTCATTCTTATGGCAGTCCATGGTATATTCAATATTCTTCGCCAACACCACAATTCAAAGGCGTCAACTCTTCTTCAGTCTTTCTTATTCATTGTCCAGCTTTCACATGCATATGATGTGATTGCAAATACCATGGCTTGGGTCAGGCACACCTTAATCTTCAGGGTGACATCTTTGCTCTTCAACACTTTGAAGAGATCCTTTGCAGCAGATTTGCCCAATGCAATGCGTCTTTTGACTTCTTGACTGTTGCTTCCATGGCTGTTGATTGTGGATCCAAGTAAAATGAAATCCTTGACAACTTCAATCTTTTCTCCGTTTATCGTGATGGTGCTCATTGTTCCAGTTGTGAGGATTTTTGTTTTGTTTATGTTGAGGTGCAATCCATACTGAAGGCTGTGGTCTTTGATCTTCATCAGTAAGTGCTTCAAGTCCTCTTCACTTTCAGCAAGCAAGGTTGTGTCATCTGCATAACGCAGGTTGTTAATGAGTCTTCCTCCAATCCTGATGCCCCTTTCTTCTTCATGTAGTCCAGCTTCTTGGATTATTTGTTCAGCATACAGATTAAATAGGTATGGTGAAAGAATACAACCCCGACGCACACCTTTCCTGACTTTAAACCAATCAGTATCCCCTTGTTCTGTCTGAACAACTGCCTCTTGATCTATGTAAAGGTTCCTCATGAGCACAAGTAAGTGTTCTGGAATTCCCATTCTTCGCAGTGTTATCCGTAGTTTGTTATGATCCACATAGTCAAATGCCTTTGCATAATCAGTAAAACACAGGTAAACATCCTTCTGGTATTTTCTGCTTTCAGCCAGGATCCATATGACATCAGCAATGATGTCCCTGGTTCCACGTCCTCTTCTGCAACCGGCCTGAATTCCTGGCAGTTCCCTGTCGATATACTGCTGCAGCCGTTTTTGAATGATCTTCAGCAGAATTTTGCTTGCGTGTGATATTAATGATATTGTTCTATAATTTCCACATTCGGTTGGATCACTTTCTTGGGAATAGGCATAAATATGGATCTCTTCCAATCAGTTGTCCAGGAAGCTGTCTTCCATATTTCTTGGCATAGACGAGTGAGCACCTCTAGCACTGCATCTGTTTGTTGAAACATCTCAATTGATATTCCATCAATTCTTGGAGCCTTGTTTTTCGCCAATGCCTTCAGACAGCTTGGACTTCTTCCTTCAGTACCATGGGTTCCTGATCATGTGCCACCTCTTGAAATGGTTGAATATCGACTAATTCTTTTTGGTATAATGACTCTGTGTATTTCTTCCATCTTCTTTTGATGCTTCCTGCGTCGTTTAATATTTTCCTCATGGAATCCTTCACTATTGCAGCTGGAGGCTTGAATTTTTTCTTCAGTTCTTTCAGCTTGAGAAATGCGGAGCGTGTTCTTCCCTTTTGGTTTTCCATCTCCAGCTCTTTGCACATGTTGTTATAATACTTTATTTTGTCTTCTCAAGAGGCCCTTTGAAATCTTCTGTTCAGTTCTTTTACTTCATCAATTCTTCCTTTTGCTTTAGCTGCTCGACTCTCAAGAGCAAGTTTCAGAGTCTCCTCTGACATCTACCTTGGTCTTTTCTTTCTTTCCTGTCTTTTCAATGACCTCTTGCTTTCTTCATGGATGATGTCCTTGATGTCATTCCACAACTCTCCTGGTCTTCGGTCACTAGTGTTCAATGCATCAAATCTATTCTTGAGATGGTCTCTAAATTCAGGTGGAATATACTCAAGGTCAGATATACTTGTGTATATCTACCACATACTGCTCAGTAAATGCTAGCTATTTATAGTGAATTTTAACTAGACATAGAAAGAACTCAGACAAAGATGACTGTGTTTAAATTCTCCAAGTTTTCAAGAGAAATAAAGAGCCATTAAAATAAGATATTCATGTCAATTGTTTTGAATTGGGACAAAGTCGTTATTAAAATAAAAATTATTTTAAAATTGTTTATGCAGGTATAAGAAAGATTTTTTTTCATACTATTCCCCATACTCTTGTACTGATTGCTTTATTTCTATTTCTAATAAAATTGTGATTATGCAAAAACCAACTTTATTAAATTCAGTTAGCATTAGTGAAAATTATACAATTTTTTGATATAATAATAGACTAAGAAGAGACTAAAGTGAATGTATATAAAATGTTATTCATAAAATTTCTCTTCCATTTCTTTTTCTTACATGTGAGTTAGAAATTACACACTTGAGCAGCACTGATTTATGGTCCAATTCTAAATATAAAAATATATTTTGAATTATTAATTTTTATATATATATATTTTTTTTATATTCTAATACAACTTAATTATACTACGGAGTTGTTAGGCAAATATTTCAAAAATCAAGAGGAAAAATTAAAACAAACGATTTTCACTTTGCAATCAGATTAGAAAATGAGTTAGAAAGAGAAAGAACGATCAAAAAAATTTTAGAGAGGTAAGGTTAAATAAATGTGCATATTATTATATAAAGTTAAAGATGCCCATACCCGGTAGGTTTTAACTAGGTATTTAAGTTCTGTGATTATTCTTCTATAATAATGCTTGACCTCCTAATATAACTTATGGCATAGAAATACTATCATCATTCACTTCATAGCTTCTTTAAATCACTAACCTAAATATGGTTAAATTCTGTAGTAGTCTCTAACATAGCAAATATCAGCTCAGTACAATCGATGTGGAAACATGATATCTTTTAATAATGGTATTTGTGATGGGAGTATATTATAAGCAGAACAACCTCAGAGAAGTTTAGTTCAGTTGTTCAAGTTGAATAAATTACTTTATAGAAAATTTATGGTTATTTATTGAATATCAATACTGGAAATAGATTTAATTTGTGTCTACAGATGTTAATTTTAGAAAGTGTTTAATAACTGTGCTAACTTGATATTATAAATAATAATTTTAATACAATATCTCTAGTGTTTGCAAAATACATGCATACATTATTTTTATATGGCATGTAAGTATTGCTTTAAATTACAACATTGACTCATGCTGTTTTCCCAATACCTAAGGAAACAGTGGCTTTTTAAAAGATTTGTTTAAACATGAAGTAATCCTAATAGCACAATAAGTTTACAGCTGGGCTTAATCTTCTGCCATCACTTCCTGAAGTGCCAGAAGAAAAGTGGATAAGCTTCAGAACATAAAACTTACTACTTTACAGCTGAAAATCAAGCTTTACCTTTTCTAGTATTGCAAATAGGGACCCTAACTGATGTGGACATTAATTACAACATATGTTGAACCCGGCAGGCGCTCCTTGGAAACTCTACGGGCAGTTCTACTCCGTCCTATAGGGTCGCTGTGAGTCGGAGTCGACTTGACGGCACTGGTTTTAGGATGTGTAATCATACAATCAGAACTATAATCAAAATCAGTTAAAGATATATAATAAATTTATCATACTGAGAATTGACAATATTGTACTCCATATGTACCCCATGTCATTAGCTTTAGTATTTTTCTTGAATATATTTATCTACCCCTCTCCATTTTCTTCACTTTTTATAAAAACACTGTGGGTTATCCATAACCCCTCTTCCCCCAAATCCTCAATAACTGATCTGTCCCACTGCACCAGAAGAGGTTTAATACAGGAACAATTTGGAGTTTGAACATTAAACCCATTCAGTGAAATTATATATAAATATTAATATATAGGTGATACTTTAAAAATATTCAGTGCTCATTTAATCAAACATATAAATGCAGATAAACAAACATGTGGCTTACAAAATCAAGCCATGAACTTTCCAGTAGACCGTGTCCAACCAAGCTTTCTATAAAAATTAAAAAAAAAAAAATTGCCGTCAAGTTGACTCCCACTCATAACGACCCTATAGGACAGAGTAGAACTGATCCATAGAGTTTCCAGGGAGTGGCTGGTGGATCCCAACGGCTGACCTTTTGGTTAGCAGTCAAGCTCTTTAACCACTATGTCACCAGGGCCCCATTTATCATTCCTATATTGTGTCATTTAAAAGAGAAGAGCAGTCTGATAACTCCTCAAGAGTTACTTTGAGTTCTTCTACAAGGCCCTTCTTTATTCTTCAGGACTATGCAGGCCTGATAAAAAGTGTACTTTCACACTGGGCAGAGAATAGGGCACAGAATGACTATGTAAAAGTTCAGGCTGTCTACAAGAATGGCATCAGATATAACTGGCATAGATATTGTGGATTTGGGAGGCTGGAGGTGCTTGGGCACATACAAGCATATTCATAAGACTACTCGCGTTATCTATCAAGGTTCAGAAGGGAGTAAAATAAAATCAAATGGCCCCGTATTCCATGTTAAGTTGTTTGATATAAATTCTTCATGTTTTTAAGATTACATGTTTTATGTCTAACCCCACACTGCAGTGAGTAGAGTGACAGGCATATGGCAGTCCCTCAAAAGGTATGTTCAATGATAGGATAAATGATTAAATGCTTGAATATACAAATGAAGGACAGATGGTTTCATACCTGATTTAATGGAATAACATTTGTATTTTGTAAAATCACTGTGTTATCAGAACACAGGACACATTAGAGCAAGATGACAGGAGACTTGAATGTATGGGAAGTTGTGGCTTTGAGAGAATATGATGCTTCCCAGGAATATTTAGTAAACATTTAATTACTTGTTTATGAGGCAGATACATAGGATTTGGTGACTAACTGGATATGGGGCATGGGATTGGAAGGTAAGGGAGAAGGTCCTGGTCAAGTTGTTGTCCTTTGCAAACTTTACTAAAGTTTGAAACCCTCATTCAACATAATAAAGAAGAATGATATCATTAATTAGTCTATTTTCTGAGAGCTCACCATTCTTAGAGTTCTGTAAAAGGATAGCAGATTTGAACTTTATGTATTTCTGAATGAAATACAGAGACTGAATGGAAGACAGAAGCAAAGAAGTTATTGGAAAGGTGATATAATATTTTAGAATTCCCTTTTTGAAATATTAAATTTAGGGCACTTAGCTCTGTTGATTCCAGAGATTAAAATGGGCTGCTACTAGCATAGTTTATAAAGAAAATGTTCTATAATCTACTTTGGTGAGTAGGGTCTGGGGCCTTAAAAGTTTGTGAAAGGCCATCTAAAATACTCCACTGGTCTCACCCTGTCTGGAACAAGGGAGAATGGAGAAAACCAAAGACACAAGGGAAAGATTAGCCAAAAAGCCTAATGGACCACAACTATTACAGCCTCCACCAGACTGAGCCCAGCACAACTAGATAGTATCTGGCTACCACCACCTACTGTTCTGACAGGGATCGCAATAGATGGTCCAAGACAGAGCTAGAGAAAAATGTAGAACAAAATTCTAACTCAAAAAAAAAAAACAAAGACAAGACTTACTGGTCTGACAGAGACTGGAGAAACCCCAATCTCTATGGCCCTTAGAGATTCTTTTAGCTCAGTAATGAAGTCGATCCTGAGGTTTACACTTCAGCCAAAGATTAGACAGGCCCATAAGACAAAACAAGACTAAATGAGCGCACCAGCCCACCGGCAAGGACTAGGAGGCAGGAGGGGACGGGAAAGCTGGTAATGGGGAACCTAAGGCCAAGAAGTAGAGAGTGTTGACATGTGGTGGGGTTGGCAACCGATGTTATAGAACAATATGTATATTAATTGTTTAATGAGAAGCTAGCTTGCTCTGTAAACCTTCATCTAAAGTACCATAGGAAAAAACAGGCTGCTTCTAAGATGAAAATGAGCTTCAATTTTGGATCAACTCTGATTTGCGGTAGCTATCTGAGGTACAATTTGGAGTCTTAGCTCAGTAGGGTAGAGATGCCCTGCCATTAGCCCTACTTCCCTGCTAGTGCCCTTCCCTCTTGACATAGTACATTATCCTCTTGATTCTAGCTCTTCCAATATAAAGATGATGGGAAAGAAGCAAATAAGAGGACAACTAAAGAAGTAATAGGATAGGTATAATATTTGACCCTGATCTTGACCTTGACTAAGGCAAGCAGCAAAAATAGCTCATTTTCTTAAGTTCTTACTAAGACAAAGCAGGTTATTCATTCATTTATTTACTCAACACAGACATACTCTGTATCCACATTGCACTAGACATTGTGTAGGCTGCTGTTATTTAATTCTAATTTGGGAGGGAGGCATTATACACAAGATAAAACACCAAAATGAGGCTATCCCTGATAAATAGTTTGTAGATCAATGGCAATATATTTGATTATAATTGAAATGCAGCAAAAGAGTTCACTTAGGTAATAGTGTTACACACACCGGTTGTCTCAAAATTCCAAGCAGCAATAAGACTGGTAGGATGAGGAATCCACTCAGTGTCATTAATCACTCCCTGGTTGCTCCTTCCATCTAGTCTGACTGAGTCATACACAAAAGATAAAAAGTGTTGGCAAAGTGAAAGCTGTTATTATTACTCATAAAAAGCAAACAGAAAGTAACAGAAATGGATTTACAGTGAGTCAGTCTCCCCACCTGTCTTATACTGGGTTCTCTAGAGAAGCAAAATGGGTAAATCATATAAATATACAATACAGAGAAATAGAAACTTATATCAAGGAAATGGCTCACACAGCGGTACAGGTTGGAATGTCCCAAGTCCGTGGATCAAGATAGAGGCTTCTCCTGATTTGCACAGCCTGAGATCAGCAGGCTGGAGAGCAGGGCTCTTGCTCACAGGCTGTGAAGATTGAGGAATCCCAAGATCAGCAGGCAAGACTGCAGGTAAGCTGCTAGCTGAAGTCCCAAGAACCAGAGATCAGACAAACAGGAACCAGCTGCATGATCCAGAACAAGCAAAAGCCCCTGAGCCTTCCTAGAACATTTGCTTATATTCAGATTCAGGTCTCATGCCCAAGAAAACTCCCTTTCAACTGACTGGCTACTCACAGCAGATTCCATCGTGGGGGTAATTACATATCAAATCTCAACAAGGAAGTGATCACAACATTATATGACTGCCAAAACACTAAGAATCATGGCCCACACAAGTTGACACACAGTCTTAACCATCACATCACCCTACATCTGTCCCACTTTGTACCGTAGGCGAGGGACCAGCTTACATCTCAAAGGTGACCCACTAATCCTTGCCAAAAACTGATGTCCATTCTTATATCACTGGGCGGGTGTAATAAGGCTGTCTCCTCCACTATTTCTTCCATTCTTCAGTGTTACTGGCTCACTGTTACAGCCCTCTATCTGTGTACAGCCATTTACCTGGTCTGGGAGGTTTTTAGTGCAAGCCCCCATGCCTCCCCTCCAGGCTGTTGACATTAGAAGGCCCTTAACCTCTGTGGGATCAGCTGTTTATTTGGAAAACTAGTCAATTTCAAGGCAGGGCTTTCTTAGCAGGATTGTAGCCTGATCAATCATCTTAGGCAAATTGCAGCCCAACCAATCACTCAGCAGTTTGCGGTTCAACCAATCCTCTTCGGCAGATTGCACCCCAACCAATTACTTGGCAGATTTCAGCCTGACCAGTCCTCTTAGGTGGGTTGCAAACCCAGGGCCAGAAAGGCCACATAAGGGAGCCCATTTTTCCTCTGGAATATATTATAATACTAATGAAATTTGAATCAACTTTTTGAAAAATGAATAACCACCTATTCCCACATTTTATCTGGCTTGTAAGTTAATTTTATAACATCAGATTCTTTGTAGAAATCAATCCTGAAGTAGCGATAAGTGCTGCATTTATCATTAAATGTGTGATGATCTGGCAAGGGTCTAACATTCAGTGATGAAATGTATTTTTATGGTATATTTAATGTGGTTTAAATGACAAGAAACAGCATTTACAAGTCATATGACAGTTGTTTCTTCAGCTATATTTCTTTTTCAACTAATGTTAGATAGTCTCTAGTGCATGATAAAATGTGCTTTCCCTTTGTGGAAATAAGCACCTCATTTAGTTGCTTCTTACTTTTATCTTAAAAAATATTATAACACATTTTTAAGCTAGGACGTTATCATTGCTAGTTTTATAGTTAATTTTTTTTTTAATTCTTGAAATACGTTTGCACCTACTGCTCACTTATCATCTGTCTCATTATCTGACATTTCACATTATAAAAGAATTTAATCTCTGATATTTTTTGCATTAACAATATACATCTGACAGTAGCAAATGCTGAGGTGCGAGGTGAGAGTAACACTGGCTGTTATGGTTAAAGTTATGTGATGTGTCAACTTGCCTGGGCCATGATTCTCAGTAGTTTGTCAGTTATGTAATGATGAAGTCATCCTCCATTTTGTGATCTGATATCATGATCCTCATTTTTCCCATAATGCTGATTTTTGTATAATGACCTGATCTTCGGAAGGTAGCCATCTCAATAAGAGAGGAGTGAGCGTACAAAGAAATCCCCAATTAAGCATATTATAAGGAAATTGCTGGAAACCAAGGGATAAGAGAACATGTTAATAATTCCAGAGAAAAGGATACATTTTCTTCAAAGAAACAGGAATTAAACTGACAATGGATTGTTAACAGAAATTATTTTCATTCTGATGCACTATATCCTGCAGGGAACTCTGCTGGGAAGTCTGAATCCGCGTTAGGAACCTGCCCTCGTCTTCTCTGCCCTAGAGTCTCCCTATCTCCCTCGTTCTTCTATCATTCCTCTCACTTTTGAAAGTATCCTAAGGTGGCCATGCTTCAGGATTATTCTTAAAGACCCACAGTAGTATTCAGTATTCTACTTTTGCTTCCTATTCTCCTTTATTCTGGGCAAAAACTCACCAAATCTGTTGCTATTGAGTCAATTCCAACTTATATCAACCCTGTAGGACACAGTAGTATTGCCCTATGGAGCATCCAATACTGTCGTCTTTACAGAAGCAGACTATCACATCTTTTCCCCCAGAGAGGCTGGTAGGTTTGAACTGCCAACCTTTTAGTTACCAGCCAGCTCTTAAGCACTGCACCACCAGGGCCTCTTATGCTCAATAGATGGGGAAAAAAAAAAAAATGCTTTTTATCTCCTGATTTTTTTTTCCAATGCTATCTTCTTTAGAGCAAAATCAAACACTTGTAACCAAAAAAAAAAATTAACTTTCCTTTTTTTTTTTTTTTTTTAGACTATTTTCAGTGACAACAACTATAGAATATCCATATAGGAAGGGGTAGATGTGGCTAGCTTGGTATAACATTCCTAGAGTGTATAGTCAGTATGGTAGTTCTTATTTTGGAGCTGTACTTATTTAGTGGGCTGGTTTTTGTTTTTAATCTAGGTAGTTGGGATAGGGGAGGGGGCGCTCATAGAGAGCCCCTTCAAGTTACCCCTGAACATTCCTACTGCTGTCATTGATTGCCTTCTAAACATTAATTTTGAAATTCAATAGCTGTGTATTGACTTATTAATGTTTCATGCAATTCTGAAATAACAATCCTATGTTGTTGTTGTTGTATAATGTTGAGTCCATTCAGACTCGTAGTGACCCTATAGGACAGGGTAGAACTACCCCATAGTGCTTCGTAGGCTGTAATCTTTATAGGAGAAGATCACCAGGTCTTTTGTCCTACAGAGTGGCTGATGGGTTCAAACTGCTGACCTTTCAGTTAGTAGCCAAGGGCTTAACCACTGAGCCACCAGGGCTCCTTAACAAATCCTATACTGAGGGCAATTTGCCTTGAATGTCCTAGCTGTCTGGTCTGGAAAAGGGTTTGGATATGTAAATTACAGAGACAGATAGAAAGAGGGAGATAGAGACAGAAATCTAAAAAGATTCACACACACAAACAGTAGCAAAGATAATAAAAAGACAATGGAACAGGGCCACAGATGCTCCAAATGTTATGGTTATTAGGCAATGATTTATAAACTGGATCATCCTATCACAAACCTACTGTTAGAAATGTAACCAAAATCCACCTAGAATTCACACTTCAATCTGAATTCACAAAGGTACAAGTTATACAAGCCTGTATGGATTTCTAGGACAGGTTACCTGTAGGCAATGCCTGGATAAATGGCCCAGTGTCAACACACAGTCTTTTTATTTTGTATTGAAACAAACTATCAAACAATGACAAGAAAGTACGGATGGCTATTTACAAGAAATTTATTGCTAAGTCCTAGATAAGTGTGATTTTTTTTTTGTTTTTACTAATTGAACCTGTATCAAAAGGACAATGATTCCCTTTTTCTTTTATTGTACTATTGCTACTCTTAACTTCTCCTTTAAATGCTGTTCTCAACTTATCTAGTTGCTGTAGCAAGACTAATTATTATTTTGTAATAATATTTTATTATGTTTTTTAGGCGTAGTGGTTAAGTGCTACGGCTGCTAACCAAAGGGTCTGCAGTCCGAATCCGCCGGGCGCTCCTTGGAAACTCTATGGGGCAGTTCTACTCTGTCCTGTAGGGTCACTATGAGTCGGAATTGACTCGACGGCACTGGGACTGGGTTTTGGTTTAGGTAACAGTGTACACAAGAAATTAGGTTCTCTTTTAACAATTTTTATACTAATTGTTCTGTGTCATTGGTTACAATTTTTACAATGTGTCAGCATTCTTGTTATTTCTATTCTGTTTGTTCTGTTTCCATTGATCTAGCTTCTCTTCCCTTCCTTGCCTTCTCATCTTTTCATTTGAGTAAATGTTGACCATTAGGTCTCATATAGTTAATTGTTCAAGGGAACAGATTACCCACAGGTGATATTGTTTATTTTATAAGCCAATCTATTATTTGGCTGAAAGGTGACCTGCAGAAATAGCTAATTCCAGGTTCAAAGGGTACCTTAGGGTGTTTGTCTCAGGGGTTCCTCTGGTCTCTAGTGGCCCAGTAAGTCTGGCCTTTTTTAGGAATTTGAGTTTTGTTCTACATTTTTCTCCTATTCTATCTGGGACCTTGTACTGTGTCTAGTCAGAATGGTCGGTACTGGTAGCTGGGCACCATCTAGTTCTTCTTAGATTAGAAGAGGCTGTGGTTCCTGTGAGCTATTAGTCTGTCTCATGGACTAGTTTTTTCTTTGAGCCTTTGATTTCATTCATTCTCTTTTGCTCTATATGACTAGAGACCAATAGTTTTATCTTAGATGGCTGCTCACAAGCTTTTAAGACCTCAGGTGCTACTCACCAAACTAAGATGTAGAACATTGTCTTTGTGAATTATATCATGCCAATTGACTAAGTTGTCCCTCAAGACTATGGTCCCAAACTTTTTAACCCAGTAAATCAATACGACAAATTGTTTGGCTAAGTCTAGAAGCCTCCATACCTATGCCCCCTGTGTGTTTTTTTGTTTGTTTGTTTTTGTTTTTTTTAAATATATTTGTAGATATATATGCAGCACACAGATGTGTATATACATATGCCTACAGATACACCTATATATGCAAGTGCATTCACGTGTATATGTCTTCCTGTACACATATATGCATCCATATCCAAATTATTTACATAACCAAACACATATTTTTTGGTTGTTGTCATGGATTGTATTGCATCCCTCAAAAATATGTCTCAACTTGGCTAGGCCATGATTCTCATAACGATGGGATTATCCACCATTTTGCCATCTGATGTGATTTGCCGATATGTTGTAAATCCTACCTCTACGATGTTAATAAGGCAGGATTAGAGGCAGTTATGTTAATGAGGCAGGACTCAATCTACAAGATTGGGTTGTGTCTTGGGTCAGTCTCTATTGAGATATAGAAGACAAAAGGGAGTAGAGAGACATGGGGACCTCATACTATCAAGAAACAAGAGCCAGGAAAATAGCAAGCCCTTTGGACCTGGGATCCTTGCTCTGAGAAACCCCTCAAGAGGAAGATTGATGACAAGTCCCTTCCCCCAGACCTGACAGAGAGAGAAAGCCTTCCCCTGGAGCTGACACCTGAATTTGGACTTCTGGCCTCCTAGACTGTGAGAGAATAAATTTCTTGTTGTTAAAGCTATCCACTTATGTATTTCTATTATAGCAGCACTACATAACTAAGACAGTTGTTTTACTGTTGTTGCAAAATTATATGTTATTTACCAAAACTGTCCTTTTTTTCTCATGTACTTGTTAGTTGTGCTGACATCATTCATATTTGGGATTGCCTTTCCCATCACCAAAAGTAACAAGTGTCTATTATCTAGAAAGTGATTTCTCCTCCCTCTCCCTCCCACCCACGGTAACCATTAAAGAACTTTGCTTTCTATTCTTGGCTTTTTGTAATAATGGGACCATACAATATGTGTGTATATATATATGTGTGTGTGTATATATTTGTGTATATATATATTTGGAAACCCTGGTGGCGTAGTGGTTAAGTGCTACGGCTGCTAACCAAAGGTTCGGCAGTTCGAATCCTCCAGGTGCTCCTTGGAAACTCAATGGGGCAGTTCTACTCCGTCCTATAGGGTCGCTATGAATCGGAATTGACTTGAGGGCACTGGGTTTTATATATATATATATATATATATATATATATATATATATATATACCCCCACTCATCACTTTTCAATATTCTTCGGTTCCAAAGACCAGGTCATTATGTGAAAATTGGCATTATGCAAAAATGGAGAATGACCATATCAGATCACAAACTGGAGGATGACTACATCCTTACACAAGAGCCAGATTACATCCTACATAACTGCCAAATCACATCATTACATAACTACCAAACTACTGAGGAACATGGCCCAGGCAAACTGACACAGAACCTTAACCATCACAGCCAGCATTACTCTCACTTAACACCTCAGTTTTCATTACTGCCAGATGTATGTCATTAATACACAAAACAGTCAGACAGTAGATTTTTTACTATTGTCATAAATGTGAAATGTCTGAAAACAAGATAATCTATAATTGAGAAGTAGGCATATACATGTCACTTTGATGTAGCCAATATACGTGTGAAGTGTTTGTGAGCATGAATAGTTAAGTTGTTTCATTAAAATTAGCAGAACACAATATTTCAGCACATATTAAAGCAAGTAAAATGAATTTCAGGACGTTATAATTACAAGATACCACACCAAGTTAACATTATCATACCAGAAGCAGAATTATCAGCACCCTCTGTAGATTCAGGGGTACAGGCATGCCATTTAAGAATTACTTTCTGATCTAAATTGTTCCTGCTGTTTCATTAAAAAAAAGTACAAGTATTTACTCTAGTATATTTTTCTAATGAATTACAACCTCACAATATATTTGAGATTTTCTTTCCTAATTTTTCAATAAAAATTATTTATTTCTATCCTCCAGGCAATACAGCCAAAGTGTACATCGAGATTCAGGATGAAAATGATCACCCCCCAGTGTTTTCAAAAAAATTCTACATTGGAGGTGTATCTGAAGATGCAAGAATGTTTGCCTCTGTGCTCAGAGTTAAGGTATGAGAATATCTATTAAGATACAAATCTAAAGTAAAAGCAAAGAGCTCAGATTTTGCAGATAAATTATAAACATGTAATTTGCATCAAGTGTGTACTTATTCATATTATTTAAACAAAAGCCTGAAACTTGAAAATGTATGACTTTAATTATCCAGACTTAATACAGATTAATGAAACAAATTGAATAATAAGCACATTTTTATCCTTATTTTTAGCATAAAAAATGAGAACAAATTATCTATGGTGTTTTACATTGAGTAAGACATTTAAAAATATGTTTTTTCGAGTATATTCTTATGCCCCTATTCAGTTTTTTTTTGTTTTGTTTTGTTTTGTTTTAGGATAACTTCAGTGAATCTCAAAATTTTCCTGGGAAGGGAGTTTAGAGGCAAGAGAAGTTCAGAGTCTCAATTGCAGAATTATTTTTCTGGAAGTATTTTAATAATCGGTGTTTAGATAACTATAAACGTATACACTTAAAATATAAATATCCCTGAATAAACTCAGATGTCGATCGTCTTTAGTTTTGCACACGGGTGGTTTCTTTTCTTTCCCTGTTACTAGGAACATCATGATTAGACCTGTTTTTACATATAGTTTTATCACTTTAAACACAAAGAGAAAAATCAAACAAGCAAACAAAATGTGTTGTTGTTTGCAAAATAGCCCTTCCAGAGCCAAGTACTGATCTCTGATCTGAGTCACCAGTTACAGCTAAAAATGATCTATGAGTTTAAGTACACCCAGCACACATTATGATTTACAAGTAACAGTCCTTTATAGCTGATTCTGATCTTACTTAATATTTTAGTCCCACTAACTACTGATTCATTTAGTTCATTCATCTATTCAGCAAATATTTATTGAGTGCATTATAATAAACTCAGCACTCTTCTACAAGCTGGGCATAGGGTAAAAAAACAAACAAACAAAAAAAAAAAACCAGTCAAACCAAAAAACAACTACTGGAAGAAACAAATCGTATGTTAGTAAAATTACTAAAAAAAAAAAAATTCTTTTTTTTTTAATGTAGTGATGGAGTCCCTGGCTGGCACAAACAGTTAAGGCGCTGGGCTGCCATCCCAAAGACTGGAGGTTCAAAACCACCCATAGGCATCTCAGTAGAAAGGCCTGAAAATCTGCTTCTAAAACTCAGTCACTGAAAACCCTATGGAGCACATTTCTACTCTAACACACATGGGGTCACCATGTGTTGGAATCGATTCAGCAGGAACTGGTTTCATAGAATGATAACTCTAAGAAGAAAAAAAAAGCTTGGCAAGAGGAGAGTGATGCTATCTTAAATAAGAAGGGCAAAAGAGGCCTCCCTGAGGGGATAAAATTTGAACCAACCAAACCAAACCTGTTGCCACTGAGTCGATTATGACTCATAGTGACCCTATAGAACAGAGTAGAACTGCCCCATAGGGTTTCCAAGGCTGTAATCTTTATGGAAGCAAACTGCTACATCTTCTCTGTTGGAGCCACTGGCGGGTTCAAAACGCCAACCTTTCGATTAGCAGCCGAGTGCTTGACCACTGCCCTACAAAAGGGCTCCAAAATTTGAACAGAGACCTAAATAAAGACGAAGTGTAAGACATGTGAATTCCTGGGGAAGGAGTATCCTGGGCATTCTTTTTTAAAATTCCTAAAGCTAGAGGGTACTTGGAGGCCTATGTGACCGAAAAAGACTGGTAGGACATAAGGTTGGAAATGTAGCCAAGTCTAAGTATGTTGGTAAGAAAGCTTCTAAATGGGTTTGACCAGATGTGTGACACAGACTCCTATGTCATTTACCTCAGAGGAACAGTAAAAAATAAATAAACAAACCTGTTGACGTTCACTTGATTCTGACTTATAGCGACCCTATAGGACAGAGTAGAACCGCCTCATAGAGTTTCCAAGGAATACCTGATGGATTCGAACCACTGACATTTTGGTTAGCAGCCATAGCACTTAACCACTATACCACCAGGGTTTCCCAGAGAAACAGTAGGGGGTAGCAAAGAATAATGTTCTAGAAACAGCAATTCAGAGACAGAAAGCTAGCTAGCGTCTACCCCTGGTCTCTGTGCTATGTAAAGCTTGGGAACTACTGTTTGAGACAGCTGCAGAAAGTAGTATCATATTTGGGAGGGGGATCAAAAAGAAAAGGTAACATTCAGAAGGACGGTGGAATATTTAGGGGATGTTGCTGAACTCCAGGGAATCCTGGAGAAAGTTTGGGGTAAAGGAAATGAGCCTTATTAAAAAAAAAAAAAAAAATTTTATTTTTATTTATTTATTTATTTATTTTTATTAGGATGTGTAAATAGCTACATGGGAAGAATGTCCTGGGTGGTGAGAGATGTTCTGGAGGGAACTCTTAGACTTCTTGTGATGTGGCCAGTCGGGATGGAATTGATATGGATGGCCTCCTGGAAACAGATGAAAACTGATTCCAGTGACAGCCTCTTCCTGTGTCAGGTGTTTGAGTTTTTAGCGGTGAAGCAGGGACCCTTGCAAGGGTTGGGTGGAATAGAGAGAGATAATTGATTCTCCAGGACTACTGAGAGCTCTGTGGGACCCTTCAGTCTCTCAGTGGATTACCCAGGCTAGGGAAGGGGTTTCTTTCCAGAAAACCAGATTACTGCAATATAATATTCTAGGCACTTTAGAGGAAACAGAAAAAGAAACATAAAATCTCAGTCCTCCAGAAGAAAAGAGTGTAGCCTATATTATTAAAGCAAGTATATGATATAATAATTAACTCAATAAGGAAAGCACAAATTGTGTGGATTGAAAGGAAAAAGACATTTCACTTAAATGAAAGATCATAAAAGGCTTCGTGGAGGATGAAGAATTTAAGAGTGGTGCTGACTTTATCAAGGTGAAGTTTATATGAGGAAGATAGTCTAAGCAAGGGACTCTTGAAAGTAAGTCAAGGCCCAGAGAAAACAAAGTACAGGGCACATATGTGGAACAGTGATTGGAAGGCAGGGACCTTAGGAGGTGAGAGGAGTAATAAATCTTAGGTGGTAAACATTTTCAAATACTGCCTGGAAGCCTGGAATCTTCTCCTTTCCAGAATTTAATCAGAGTGAAAGTGAGTAAAGTAGTTATTCTCAGTTCATAAAACAGAGCTGCAAAAATGTTAATGGAAACAACACTGAATTGGGCCAGTCAAACTCCAGTGCTTAAAAGAAGTTGATGAAAAAAAAACAAAAACGGAGAAGCAGCTCTTAATTGTGAAAGAAACTTTTATACCACTTACTATATAATATTTGGGTAATGCTAGATTTCATCTACCATGCATGGAAGTTATATATTTTTTTAAAACATTTTAAATGTTAAATAAAAGAAAAATTTCTATATGTAGAAAGGGGAAGAGGAAACCCTGCATAGAATAGACTTGACTTTCTGGGGTTTAAGGAAGATAAGATTTTAATATGAATAAAACTATACTAGGTTTAGGGATGGATTATTAAGAAGAACGGGTTATAGGAAAGGCAGCACAAGGAGAGCATTGTTGAGATGAATTCTGTACTGCTCGTGGTAGTAAGATAAAGTTGTGTCTCTGCTGAAGTGACATATTTAATATGCCTAGAGACTTGTTCAAAGTTTGTTCTTTTCACATTTATATACTGTGTTCCTACTGTGTGCAAGCAAGGCAGACTGTCTCTCTGCCTTTACAAAGTTGCTATTCTAGTAAAGTAAAAACAAATGAAAAAAACCAAACATATGAGTTATAAATAAATCTGGATGAACAAAACACCTAACATGGTTACAGTTCAAGTTTATAACATACCAAGTGGAAAAGAATGTAAGTGTCTGGATAATTTAGGTGAACTCAAGTTTTAAATTATTTTATTTGTAACCTTGAGATAATTTAAGGTGAAGCAGCTTTGGTTTTTACTTACTCAATTTGTTTAAGTGTAACCCACCCTGAGCTGATCTTACCCCTTTCTCACTTAACAGAGCTCCTACTTTATTCAGGCATCTACTATCCTTGGGGATCATGTGCTTTAGGGGAGACAAGTCCTACCACAAAGTGGTTAATAATGAATAGCCTGAGCCAGTTGTGACTGTCCTGTTGTTGTTATAAATGATTGGCTCAGGCATGGAGTTGTGACTCATTTTTGACCAATTACTGATAAGCATATGTCTACTGCAGGATTTCTAGGGCAAAGGCATTTTATACAGGCACGCAGAGGTTTGGTTGCTGGCTCAGTGATTTGAATACTCATATTATTCAGAGCAGAAGATTTCAAAGGGTGGCTCGAGAAGACAAAATATTATGATGACGTGTGCAAAGAGCTGGAGACAGAAAACCAAAAGGGAAGAACATGCTCAGAATTTCTCAAGCTGAAAGTAAAAATTCAAGACTTGAGTTGCAATACTGAAGGATTCTTTGGGGAAAATATTAAATGACACAGAAAGCATCAAAAGAAGATGGAAGAAATACACAGAGTTACTATACCAAAAAAAATGGTGGACATTCAACAATTTCAGGAGGGAACATATGATCAGGATCCGATGGTACTGAAGGAAGAAGTCCAAGCTGCACTGAAGACATTGGCAGAAAACAAGGCTTCCGGAATTGACGGAATACCAGTTGAGGTGTTTCAACAAATGGATGCAGTGCTGGAAGTACTCACTCACTTCCAAATTTCCAAGAAATTTGGAAGACAGTTACCTGACCAACTGAATGGAAGAGATCCATATTTATGCTTAGTCCCAAGAAAGGTGATAGAACTGAACATGGAAATTATCGAACAATATCATTAATATTACATGCAAGCAGAATTTTGCTGAAGATCATTCAAAAGTGGCTGCAGCAGTATATCAACAGGGAACTGCCAGAAATTCAAGGCAGATTTAGAAGAGGACGTGGAACCAGGGATATCATTGCTGATGTCAGATGAATCCTGGCTGAAAGCAGAGAAAACCAGAAAGATGTTTACCTGTGTTTTATTGATTATGCTAAGGCATTCAACTGTGTGGATCATAACAAATTATGGATAACATTGTGAAGAATAGAAATTCCAGAACACTTAATTGTGCTCAGGAGGAATCTGTACACGGATCAAGAGGCGGTGGTTTGAACAGAACAAGAGGATACTGCATAGTTTAAAGTCAGGAAAGGTGTGCGTCAGGGTTGTATCCTTTAACCATACCTATTCAATCTGTATGCTGAGCAAATAATCCAAGAAGCTGGACTATATGAAGAAGAACGGAGCATCGGGATTGAAGGAAGACTCATTAACAACCTGCAATATGTAGATGACACAACCTTGCTTGCTGAAAGTGAAGAGGCCTGGAAGCACTTACTGATGAAGATCAAAGGCCACAGCCTTCAGTATGCATTACACCTCAATATAAGAAAACAGAAATTCTCACAACTGAACCAATAATCGACATCATTATAAACACCGAAAAGACTGAGGTTGTCAAGGATTTCGTTTTACTTGGACCCACAATCAACACCCATGGAAGCAGTGGTCAGTATATCAAAAGATGCTTTGCATTGAACAAATCTGCTAGCAAAAGAACTCTTGAAAGTATTGAAAAGCAAAGATGTCACCTTGATGACTAAGGTGTGCCTGACCCAAGCCACGGTGTTTTCAGTTGCCTCTTATGCATACAAAAGCTGGACAATGAATAAGGAAAAGTGAAAAAGAATTGACGCCTTTGAATTGTGGTGTTGGTGAAGAATATTGAATATACCGTGGACTGCCAAAAGAACGAACAGATCTGTCTTGGAAGTACAACCAGAATGCTCCTCAGAAACAAGGATGGCAAGACTACATCTCACATACTTTGGACATGTTATCAGGAGGGATGAGTCCCTGGAGAAGGACATCATGCTTGGTAAAATAGAGGGTCAGTGAAAAATAGGAAGACCCTTAATAAGATGGATTGACACAGTGGCTGCAACAATGGGCTCAAGCATAGCAACAGTTGTGAAGATGGAGCAGGACCAGGCACCTTTTCTTTTGTGCATAGGGTCAGTATGGGTCAGAACGGACTGGACACCACCTAACAACAACAACAATCATGTTAAAGTAATTCGTGAATGTGTCAGGAGCACGTGAAACAAAATGATTAAATTGAGAAGATTTACTCCATATATTATGGTTTAATGATGGTATCAATAGACTCAATGAACTCATACACACCAGCGATCTGAAGATGGTACAGGACTGGCAACATTTTGCTGTGTTGTGCATAAGGTTGACCAGAATCAGAGCTGACTTAACAGCAACTAACAACAACAATGATGATCTCTAGGTCACAGCTAGTTCCTCCAAATTGATTTCTATTAGTGAGAAGCAGTACATCACTTTAATGGCAGGAATGGAGAGAAGAAAATCAAATGGCTATTTTTCTCTTCAGTCTTTAATCCAAGCAGTTAAAAATCATTTAAAAATCTCACCCTTACTGATAGAATATGAAAGCCTTTCTTTTCAAGGCTATTATTCTTCAGTGCTAGCCATTCCTCTTAAGTTGATATGAATGTGAAGCTTATGTTCAGTTCCATAAGCAAAGTTTTGCATTAGTCAATTTATTTTTCTTGAATATGTACCTGTGGCTGTTAGCATTTTATTCCGTAATGTACCATCAGTGATGAAAGTACTAATTGCAGCAGTTTGGCAGTGATGCTTACTGTGGGGATACACCTTCCCTTTCCAGTCAGCAAGAAGTACATATTAAAATGTATAGTATTTTCTATGTTGAAAAAGTTCCAAGGTAAGGGCAAGGCTGTTATTGAAAATCACTAACTGAAATGTACTACTCTAATAAAGACCAAAGCAAAATTCGAACCACTGGCCTTTTGGTTAGCATTCGATTGCTTTAATCACATCAGAACAACACACCTTTATGACAAAAAGACTATAAATGACTAAAAGACACTCAGTAAGCTAAGAGGAAGTATTTTCAATCTATATTAAAAAAATAAAAACTTGAAAGACAGCCATTTAATCAATAAAGGCAAGGTTGAAAAAGTAATAAATGTATGTAAACATTAGTCAATTTTCTGTATGAAGGAGAGAAAATTAAACTAGGGTTTTGACCTTAACTATTGTTCC